>NC_056561.1:33759848-33792480 GCF_013358625.1 Macadamia integrifolia | reverse complement strand
AAATTCGTTTTTAGAAATGAAGAAACAAGTCTGTCAAAGTCATTTTTAGAATTGTAAATATGTATAAATTTTAATTCATGTTTCTAGAAACAGATGAAACAGAATAATTTTATCAAATGCTTTTTAGGTTGTTTTTCTGTTTTTAGGAACAAGAAAATGTAAAAATAACAAAAATGGAACGTCGTCAAATGATACCTTACTAATGATTAGAGAAATAGAATCTTAGGGTAAAAATGAAAAATTCCATCCTAAAATGATATTTTTAAATCTGCCCTTATAATTCATTTTTCTCAGCTGGTATCATGCTACCAGGGTTGTAGCTGCTTGACCCCAACTCGGGCGGCAGGCATTTTTTGACTTTTCGTGAGGTAGTGCACAAACTGAAAAACAGGGCAAATTAATGATGGTTTGGTGGATTTTTACAACATTCAAGCACTTTGAATGCGGGTCCCACAGGTTCAATCCTTTCCTTTTGTGTCGGGTAGAAGTGTAGAATCCACAGGTCCATTCAAGGTGTTCCTTTAGTGATGCAGGTGCGCCAGTCTTCGTTCTTTCTTTCCCTAAACTCTTGACCTTTCATCGCCAAAGTAGAGGCGTGCAAGTAACCGCCAAAAATGGCAAAAGTTTTGCGTATAAAGTTAGGGTTTGGATCTTTTTTACGCAACATGGTATCTTGCTTGCATTTAATGTTTAGGAACGCCTTATATTGCATGTAATTACCTTAAATTTTATGTCTAGACGTTTCTGATAGTTGAATACACATTAAATATTGTGTTACATTATAGAGGACTCGATCCTAAAAAACTTTATAATGATGAACGTCACCCACCAATTAGCAGAGTTTGTGCTATAAATGGCTCTTACATTTTTTACTTATTTTTCACATAAAATGATGGGGCACTTGAATTCCGATACAAGAGATCGGTCTCATTCAAACAAAAGAAACTTTATTCATCATCAACATGAAACAGGTCGTGGATGAAGAAAGAATCCATTTTCAAAATTCATGGATCAAAATTAAATTATACAATTATACACATCATTGATTGAATCATTTTAATTAGGGAGTCAATGAAGCTGTTAATGTGAAACAATCGTGGATAAAGAAAAATGCATTTTTAGAATTCATGGATCCAAATTAGATTACACAATTATACACATCATTAATTGAATCTTTCTAATTAGGGAGTTAGTCAAACTGTTAATCTCTTTATTCGAATAAACTCGAAAATACAAGAGACAAAATATGAATATAAGTATAAGATGTCTTCCAAGATACATCACATCTTCAAAAGTGAGATCATATTTCCAAGTGTCATTCCGGACATAGGCTTCCACTTCTGCAATGCTTGAGAGAAAAGTAGTATAAGTATTGATTCACTTGAGTAGTATGGAACGAGCTGTAGGAAATGGGGAATTTTGGGACCAATTTGGTGGTTGAGTAATAGACAGGGATGTAGCGGCAAACAGGGGATTCAGGTTTTGAGGAGTATTTTGTGTATCTCATTTTATGGGTGCAAGATCAATAGAGAGAGAGAAAAAAAAAAAAAAAAAAAAAAGGAAAATAGGTGTCGAGGTCGAACTCAGCCTAATTCAGATACAGAATCGCCATTGGGATCGAACTCAGTCAACTTTAGATTGGATTGAATTGAAATCGGCCTAATTCTTTTAAATTTGATCTATTTTTCGGGATCAATTCTCTGAATTGGTTATAAGATTGGAATCGGTTTAAACCAGTCTGATTTGGAAAACCCCGCCCCCTTTCTCGCTCTAGTTCCCCTATCTCTCTGCAACTCCATTATTTCAGTTACAGTCCCCCCCTCCCCAATCTCTAGCTCCGGTTGCAACTCCCCTCCCTACATCTCCCTTAATTCTTCTTCTTTGGTGGAGCTTGTTCTTTGCATCAAAATCTGATGAGGCGGCTTTTGTTCTTCACGTCCAATGGCTGAGATGTATGACCAAGTCCTGCCATTTATTTGATGTTCATTACAATTATCAATCACGATAGACAATTTAGATTCCTAATTCCCCTTCCTCTCCCGCATGTTCATATTTTTTTTTTAATTACAAGATGATGGTATGTGTCCATCGCATTGTTACATGTTGGCAATGTCTCCTCCATGATTGCCCATACCCCCATCTTCATTTTTATTCATTAACGAGGCCCATACACCTCCATCTCCATTTTTGTTCATTAACGAGGTTACGCTACCTATTAAGGGAATCGATTAGATCGGTGTGATCAGCTCCATTGCCCTGATCCACGTATGATCGCACTGGAGTCTGGAATAGCAGGAATCGGGATGGGTCTGATCGACTCAATTCCCATTTTTGAAATCGTTTATTGGTGATATCCAACACAAGATTGGCTTTGGATCCTCTCCCCAAGTAAAAAGGGGTGGGGATGGAGGGTGTGGTACCAGCTCTAGACATGAGAGGGTGTGGGACCCACTGTATGAATGAGAATCCCAGCCGTCTCTTGTATTGGAATTTGGAAATCCTTCAGTGCAGCAGTGCCATTATTTTCTGTGAACATTAAAAAATGGACCATATATTTATGGCACAAAAGTCTATTAATTGGTTGGTGACATTACACCATTATACCGTTGAAGAGCTTTACGCAAAACTTTGCCTTGGCCGTGACTTGCACGTCTATTGAAAGAATGAAAGAAGACTTGACAGTATTTTTGTTTTATCAAAAAAAAAAAAAAAAAAAAAAAAAAAACTGGCGCACCCCATTAGAGGAACACATTGATTTCACCTGTGGGACCCACATCTAAATCCAGAGGGCTTAAACGTTGTTAAAGGACCCACCAAAACCATCCTTTCAATTTTTTCATTGTCCTTTTTCTTTTCACTTTGTCTCTCTCACCCTCACACTTCTTTTCACCCACTTTAAAGTCACAAGTCATGGGAAATTAGGACGACGTAGGGATTGAAGCAAAGGAAAGATCAGAGGATCACTAGTTAACTTGTGAGCAGTCTCTCATGTATATTGATACTTAGGTCAGCTTTAAATCTTTATTTATTTATGTTTATTATAAATGATTTAATAAGAGATATTCAATACGATGTCCTTAATTTGGTTTATTCTTTTTACTGATGATATAGTTTTGATAGATGAAATAAAAACAAGGATTATACCAAGTTAAAGTTATGAAGATTAACTTTAGAATTTAAAGGTTTAAAAATATCTGGAACAAAGATATAGTATACCTGGTGTTATGTTAAAAGTGTGTACAACAATATCAGCCTGACATGTGGAAGTAGGTCTAGGTGAGACGAGACCAGGACCAAACCAACGCACCCAATTAGAAGTCAAGTGAACCAGAACCAGCTAACTCTAAATCATCATCGGTGGCTCGGTCATCGAGTGACCAAGCTACCCATCGGCATAGCTAGGCGACCGAGTCACTCGTAGATGTTTAGAGAACCCCTGCAATAGACAATCATAAAAAAAGGATCCATCCCTAACTCGACAACAGAGTGACTAAGCCATGCACCATGACTTAGAGATCCTTGGATAAGGGAATTTGCTTAGAGAAACTCATTCCTAGTTAGATATGTAACCTCGAAGGGAGGAGTAGATCTATCCTAACCGGGTAAAATTGCCTATAAGGACTCCTAATCATCCCTAAAAGGGAGGAGAATCCCCCACCAATTGGGATATTATGCACTCTCCAAGTATAGCTCAAACCCCTTCCATGCGTGGACTCCTACCCTATCTGGACTTTGGCCAGCTCAGAAGCAGTTGCCAAGTTGGGATTCTCCACAAACGCCTTGTTACGGCTATAAATAAATAGGTAAACCCCCCTTTCAAATGAATCAATACTTTTTCATTCGATTTGGAATTACTATTGTAGAGAGATTTGACTTGGCCATTGGAGAGTCCCCGTCGGAGCAGCCCGATGCTCACTCTTTTGTGCTTTCTTTGTTCATTCTTCTATGCAAGTTGTATGGAAGGCCTATGATGATTTCTTGCCGCATCACCTGGAAAGATGGATAGTATGGGAATTTTAATATTGCCTGGGAGAAGAAAGAGTGGAACTTATTTTATGTGGGAATCAGAAAAGAAGTTCAAGGTAGGAGACTTTGCATAAATATAGGGTGAGTATAAAGGAGTGACAATATTTAACTCTTAAAAAAAGTAAGAAAGAACGTTATCCGTTTGTGTGTATTTACACATAGACACAACATGTGTGGAAAGATTGTGCTGCCCGTGCACCCTTCCATTGGCCCACACATTGGCATGTACCTATGCTAGTAGGGTAGCGCTCTTTTGCCTAAGAAAAAACATGACTTGACCATATTTGACTCACCCAACTCACCAAGTTTTGAAATGGGAAATTTTTGTGTTTAAAAACCTTTTTAGACTATGGTTAGTATAACACGAAATCCCTTTTCTCATACCAATTGAGAATCTCAATCTACTCGCTCATATTCCCACCTGGGCTAATGGGTTTTAACTGTGAGTATAACACGAAATAAACTCTGAGCCACATGGTAAAGAATGGGCTATAGAAGGTTCACTCTGGGCCTATGGCCCATTGTTCATCATGTTTTGTTCCTGCACTGAACATGTACCGCAATTCCGCATATGAGGAGCTAATTCTACTTCTCTTTTTAAAGGAATTCTAGCTCTACAGTCCAGTTCAAAGAATCAGAATCCGACCGTCAATTCAGATCGGAATCAACCATTTTCCGCTTCAAAAAATCGGGTTCATTCCCGGCTATCTGCGGCACAATCGGAATTGGTGGATACCAATTCGGTTCCTGATTCTGCTTCCTTGGACCTGGGCATAAGTTTAAAAATGGGATTGGTTAAAATCACCTGGATCGGATCAGTATCGGTTGAGACCGATTTCAAGTCTTGATTGATCCACTGCTACGATCTAAGGGTAAAAGGGTCCATGAAACAGATTTTTCTTTTAAATAAACAGGGTAAATCTGTCCAATCGCAAACGATCCAATACTGATTCTGATAGGTTGAGATTGATCCCAAATTTTAAAACCTTGGACCTGGGTAGAAGTGTCAATACCTAAATTGAACCAGTAAAACTGCCCCGAACTGAGCCGATTGAACCCAGATCGAATCGAATCGAACCAAAGACTTATTGGGCTGGTTTCGGTTTGGCGCATTGTAATCCCTTAACAAACTGAACCGCACTGAAAACCTATTGAACCTGAAACCAAACCAAAACCTATTCAAAAATCGGACCGAAATCAAATCGAACCGCTAAGAAACCGAAAACAGCCCAAAAATACCCAAGAAAAAATCAAAATTTGTATAGTTTTGTATGGAAAATCAGACCCAAATTGGTCAAAAAGCCAAAACCAACCCGATTACAAACCAATACAAGAAACCAAAGCAAAACCGAAACCAAACCGAACTGAAACCAAACCGCACCATTACAAACCAAAATATCTTTATCGGTTCGGTTTCGGTTTCACCATTCCCACACCGAAACCTATTTAACTCGGACCGAAACCGGGCCGAACCGAACCGTTGACGCCTATAGACCCGGGGTTAGATATCCATTGTTCCTTCTAACAGCCCAGACGGCCCAGGCCCAGAGGGCTGAGGGCCATTTCACTATTTATAGATCAAAGCCTTGAAGAAGGCGGGAAAGAAAGAGGCGAACTCTGCACAGGACACGGTCCAGCAATGGCGGGAGGGGATTCTCAAAAGCCACTCCAAATGCTACTTCGCGATTTCAACTCAGAAAAATCCCAAGGAGGTGGCGATGTTCTTCACATTCTCTTCTGTTTTCTTTGCTATTTTATTCGTTCTCTAATCTTCCTTTTCGGCTTACGAAATCCTTCTTGCGATCCAGAAATCAGAGTAGCCGGTTTCAAAAGGAGAATCGAGACGCTTCGTTCTGAACTGGAGGACGGAATTTTGGAACTGGAAGAGTCAAAGCTGTTCAAAGAAACTATTGAGCAGGAGCTTAAAGGATATGAAGTCGAGTTAGCTCTGCAGAGCACTTCAATTCAAGCTCTAGAGGTTTCTATCTGACCTGGTATTCATTTAGTTAATGATTTTTATTTGATATCTCTGTCTATATAAGTGATTCCTGTTCGAATTCCACCCAGACCAGGATTTCTTCGGTTCAAGAAGAGGTTACGAAGGTCGGATCTGATTTAGAGGCTCTTAAGGTACCATGTTGAGGTTTTATTTTTTGGTTGTGATGACTTATTTGTATAATTGAGATTGTCTATTTCTTTCATTTTTCTTGGAGAAATGTTTAAGATTCTTATTTTCCCTCTTAAATCTCGATGCATTGACGATTGTGCTTCAATCTTGCAAAGAATGACGAGGGAGTTAAACGGTAGGAAATTCCCGTCTATTTTTAATTCTAAACTAATCATCTGCAAGTTTCAAAAATGATCCTTTAATTGCTGATGCAGAGACGAATTTATTAGCCAAATGTTTGAGCTCAACAAGAAGATAAGGTCTGCCTATGATTTCTTCATGCGATTGTCTATCTTGTTTTTCTTGTTTTTCTCTCTATCATTTGTCACCTGCATGCATGACACCAGAAAATATGCACTGGAAGTCGAAAATTGTAATTAGTCTGGTATGGAACTTAAGAGTAATAATGGATCCATGAAATGTTTCATCATTAAATCATTAGAGACAATTTCCAAAACCACAGGTTACAACTTCTAATAGGACAGTGAGCTTGCAACCGGAATCTTCTGTGTCAAGTTTTTTTGAGTTCATTATCTTCGGTATGAAGCCACTTTTGTGGCATTATAGCATATGGTTGGTCAAGGAATTGGAACATAGTTTCTCAATCCAATACTATGAGGCTGTGGCTATCATGTTGAACCAAATCAAACTGATTGTACTAGCTATACTACCAAATAAAATTTATTAGCAGTTATATTACTTCGATTGCATTTTGCAGCCTTCGTGAGGTGATTATAGATTCGTTAATTTTCAAATTACTCATGCAGGAAATTTCAGGAGATGATAAACCACAATTTGCACAATGATACCATTGAGCCTTCATCAACCTCATGTAAGGGTGTGGCATTTTTATAAAAATTAGCATGTTCAGGGCTATGACTAGTCCTGTCAAATTCAAAGTAAATTTATATTGTTTCCAATGTCAAAGTAGAATTCCACTGTTATTACTGTTTTTTTACTTGGGGACAGTTGAAATTGCTGTCACATTGGAATGGATCAGTTTTCAGTATTCACACTAGGCTAGCCATTTTGGGTTAGTATTGTATTTAAACCAGACTTTAAAAGACTTTGCTGATAAGTCAGATGCCATGTTAGTATTGTCTTTAAACCAGACTTTGATAGACTTGTCTCAGTATCCGGAACTTCCCGTATGAATTACATATAAATCAGCAATATGTCTGCCTACATCTAAAAGCCTCTTGTAGGATATTGAAACGTTTTGATCAACACCTATTGAAACATTGAGAATCTGGTGTTCTGTTGCCAGTTCTCTTCTTCATCTTCAAAAGAGTTCTACCACCTATGATGTATTTCTACTTTATTGTGTGTCCACTCGGTAAAATTATGGAGAGCATTTTGATTTCCTTTTAAAGCAGGCAACGAACTTGAGGACACACAACCAATGCATGAGACTGAAGTTTCTTTGAAAAGTCTAGAGGATAAGCTTGGACATGTAATTTCTCAAACACGCTTAGAGGAACAGGACTATGAAGAAGAAGAAGATATTCATATAAAGGTATGCAGTTTGTACTTGTTTCTCATTAGCTGGTCACAATATTTTGTTAATTTTGTGGAAGAAATTTTTCATACTCAGATTTTAAAATTTTATCAAGTATCTAGAGGCTATTATATGGTATTGCTTTTATTTTATTCTTGTTTGTCATCTCTGTAGACAAGACTTTGTATTTGCCTATTTGGGAACAATAATTGGATTCAGTTACATGAATTCTCCTGTCACTCCACTTTCTAAAACGAAATATATTCTATTTAATCATATGCCACCAATCTTCTCTCTGTAACTTGTCCCATGTCCCTTTTTGGCCTTCCTCTTGGCTTTTTAGAGTCTGTATTCTGCAATTTGAACATTTTGTGCCTCCAGGAAAAGGTAATCGGTACAAATTATGCAGGGAAACATTTATTATCTAAATCCCTTGCATGACCTCTCATACTAAACAACCTTAATTCTGCATTTTATTTCTTCGACGTGTAAAAGATTACCAATTCTTTGTAGGTCAAAATACAATTCTCTGTTATGCTTCTTAGTAGTTTGGATTGCAAGTTGTTACCGCTCAACCTAGTGCTACTGGAGGCTTTGCTTGACAATTCAATTTTTTGTCTATCCTATGTAATTTTAACCATAGATTGTGCACATATGTACTATGACTGTCCTCAGGTTGCCATTGTTATCTAGGTCATTGATATTCCCATATCAGCTTGAGATTTTTCATTTTTTTATAGTATTCAGGTAAAGATCTCAAAATTATAGCTTGGTTAGTGTGGTGGATTTCATGGAACTGATAACAGCTACTTCGTGTTTATTTAATTTTCTACCCAGAAGCTGTAGTTACGAGTATTTTAGGTTTCTCTAGTGATTGACAGTATCTTTTGATGCTTGCTACAATCTAGATGGAGAAATGATTCATATTTGGTTGATGTTTTGCATTTTTTTTTAAATTTCTGCTGAAGATGTTTATTGGGGCATAAAAGATTTCCTTAGGGGGTGGGATTGGTTTTGTTGCATGGTGTACTCATCCTCAAGAATTCTTAATGTGATGGGATACTACAAATCAGCTTGGAGAGTACTCGCAAGTCGCAACAATAAATAAATGTCTCTTGCTCTAACAATGAGACATTGTGGGATTGGAAGCTTCTCAGGATTTGTATCTATATGAAGTGATATTCTATAACATTCTCACGTAGAGATGACCCAACTTTATCTTATGGAGCTTGATATCCTGTTCAGGGCCAGCAGGAGCTTGCTGATTCTGAAAGTAACGTGTTAGTCACAGAGGCAGTTTTTAAAGAAATGAAAGAGATGCAGAACATTTCAAAATATCCTTTTTATCAAGGTGACATTGTCTATTTGTTGATTGGGTAGACACTGATTTTAACTTATGAATATGTGCCTGGCCCAGTAAGCAATTGAAATACTACTGATGTAAATATGTTTCCAATGGAAGTTTAAATAATGCAATGTGTGCTCAGCTACGATGCTAGTCTTTAGTAGTTGAAGTTACATACTAATGTACATACCTATATATCTTAGTCCACCACCAAGAGCTGCAAGATATGTTTCTTTGACTGTCAACAAGCAGATTGCTGATTTAGAAGAGTTGTGTGCCTCTCTTAGTGAGGAGTTGACGAAGAAGTGTTCTTGTCCCAACTGTCATCTGGAAAATGTTGAAGCCTTGGGACTACAGACAACTGAGGGGAATTGATTAGTGATGGTAGAGGCTGTAATAAATGGTAAGTGTCAGGCTTATTTTGTACAGAAAGCTACACTAATGTGGTTATCATTTTAAGAAACTTCCTAGTTTGTTTTTTGAGTGAGTCATTTGGGGTATGATACTTTTGTCAACAAGAAATGTTACCTTTAGGTCCTTTACTTCCATCCAGTGCGTGTTCATGTATGAGACCTATAAGAAAAATGTATGTGTTGAGCAGTGGTTCATCTGTTTAATTTGCTTGGGTTGTGGTTTAAGCAAGATCCTATGGTATGATACACGGAAGTACAATATGTTGAGAACGATAATTTCTTTTGGACCTGGCATGTATGGGACCTATAAGAAGTGTCTGTGTTGTGTTCAAAGCAGTGGTTCATCTGTTTAATTTGCTTGGGTTGTGGTTTAAGCAAGATCCTATGGTATGATACACGGAAGTATAATATGTTGGTAACGATAATTTCTGATGGACCTTACATGATATGTAAGCCACAAATTACACTATTTTTGTCTACATGGACATTCAATGCATTGGATGCGTACATCAAAAACATTTTTTTTTGTTATGGTTGAAGTAAGATCCTATGATATCACACATGAAGTATGAAGTGTTGGGAACGATAATTTCTGATGGACCTTACATGAAATGTAAGCCACAAAGAAGTCTATCATATTTCACTGTTTTTCTATACATTGACGTTGAACGCATTAGATGTATAAACATCAAAAACATTTTGGAAGGCAGCTACAATCTGCCTCTTGGCCTGTTTTCAGGCGGACGAAGGTCAAGTAGTAAGAGGTCTTCCTTTATGCAAGTGCCAAACTCCTTAAGAAAGCTAGGAGGTTGGACATAAAATGTATAATACAAGTGAGTGAAAACAAGATCATTTAGACATATATTCCATGATTTACTTGTCTCATGATTATTAGTCCTGCTTCGGGGTTTCAACTGGTTTGGCAAGTTTTTGCAAGGGTTTGAGCCCAGACCTTAATAATGTGTTGTTACTGTATGGTTTGATGATGGTTTCAGGTCACCACTCACCACATCAGCAAAAAGGACAAATTCCAAGAAAGTTAATGTGGAAAAAAAGGCTTGTTGGATCTATTTCCCTGGATGACCGAAGTCCCTATCTTTATAGTTCATATCTCCATTTCAAACACAACCAAAGACAAAGGTCCCACTGGTGAGCTGATGAGGAAACTTCATACTGTTGCTTAAAGTATGTCTTAGGAGTTCTTTCTTTATCTTGACAGGCTAGCATGAAAATCTGCTTGTGACTTACTAGTGCTCCTAGGAACCGCTAACCAGTGCCTCAGCCTTCATTATCTTCAGTCTTTCTGATCCTCCTTTAAAGATCTGAGAAGCAAGTTTGAGATGGTTGAGTAAGTAAATGTTAAGCTCTTATTTGTTTGGTGTAGCTATTTGATCCTTGATGGATGATTGTTTTTCCTTTTCTAGTCATGGTTTTTTGGCTGGAGTCAGGGCTACCACCCTGGCCCCCAACCAACCCCAACAAAAACTGACTAATCTAATCATTCAGTCTCTTTCCTCCTCTTCTGGGTTTTTCTGAAAGGGAAAAGAAAACCTAAACCTCTTAATTCTAGTGAAGTGTCTTTGGTAGGTTTAGTTATGCATATGCATTGTTATGCATTACTTGCACAACTGTTTAGGTTGCTGTTGCTTATGGTGCTAAATTGCTAGATGGTTCCCAGATATGAGAATCCCTTGGTCAAAAGTCAAATCAATTTGATAATCTTAACCTAATTTATTTATGTACTTATTCTCTCTCTTAAGTGGGTAACCCAATCTCTTACTTAGTAGTGCAGTCCACCCAAGGTTTATAGATCATTAAACTGATTAAAGCGCCAAGCATTGACTGATCTCAACCATCCTTCAACAGCTCTCAAGGAGTTGGTCAGATACTGGGTTTTAAAACTTGGGATTGGATCGGCCAGGATGACCCATTCATACTGCATTTCTAGGGTTTGGGCATAATCTGCCCGATTCCGGTCAGGCCGGAACCGGATCTCTAAAATTTGGGTCAAAGAGTCAAAAGATATGCAGATCTGTAGTCTATTACTGATTCAAAAGAGAGGGCTCTTTCAATTGGGTGGTTTGGATTACTTGATATTTTGTTCACTACAGATTTTGCCTGCTATTTATTTAAAAAGAAGCAACTGGGTTTTGAGAGTGGCTTTTCGTTATTAAACTAATGGAATAAATGATTAGTCTTCAATACCATCCTCTTAATTTCCTGAAAGGGATTAGTCAGTTTTTCATATTTAGTTATCCTATCTAATCCAACCAACTAGATGTGTTCAAAGATTCATTAATAGATAATAATCTGTTCACCTATCATGCACCTAAACAAAACTCTTTAAAAGAAATTTTCAACCCAAACGGAGTGGGGAAGGAATTTTTTATTTTTATTTTTATTATTATTATTATTAATTGCTCTCTTTCATTAGCTGTTCTAATCACCATCTTAGTATATTACAATCTAAGAGTAATTAAAATATCTGTGCTTATTATTTTTTTAGGGGGTGAGGGCTCTGTAGTACACCTTCCAATAACTGGCAGGGGCTGAAATTTTATGCATGGATGGACCTTAAGATCCTCTTCTCACCTGTCAATTTTCCAATAGGGCCGGTTTGTATTTGTATTGCTCCTGACATTATGAATTAAATCCTTGATCTCGATTTAAAAATGACACTGACCAAATCACATCATTTCCTAAACATCCAGTAGTCAGAATTTCCAGATCACCCTTACAATTTGTTCAAACAATAAAAAAATCCGACTAGGAGGATTTATTTTTCTAATTAAAAAAAAATCTTACAATTAAAAAGGAAGGGTAGATGAGTATATCTGAATATCAATTATGGCCTCTAAGATCATTATTTAGTTGGTGGGCATATTGTTATCTAAAATTAAAATTAGGGTTCATTAGATTTGAAAGATGAAGCCAAAAATCAGTCCATGATTGCTTGACTGCTTCCATGTGGAATCATTAAGGTGAAGATGAATATAATGTAATGTACCATTATCTGTAACATGCTATGCGCAGAGTCATGACAAAGAAAACCATGGATTTGGAAGGGGTCTTGGCCTCTTGGGTCCACCACCACCATTACCAGCAGGCACTAGCAGTAACCTAGAATATAGAGGACGGGTTCACCACATGGCCCCCAATCATCCAAAGATCCTCCAAACAGTAGTGAAAGGTCCAAGTCTTTTCTTTAATTCTAAGTCACCCTAGTCCAATCCTACTTCCAACTCGATCTAATAAAAGATACTTTAATTAAGAAAGAAATATATTTAAAAAGCCAAATTCCATAGATTCCTTTTATGACCCAGCCATCAATCAGATGGATTTCACTTCCCATTGGTGGGTATGGTTTTAGGCATTGGGACTCGATTGGATACAGTTGATACCGACTGATACTATATCCACCGTATCAGGGGATGGTGTATCAATATTTTGAGGGGCAAAATGATCCACTATGACACCATGCACTAAAACCCTATTCACGGGGGCTGTGTTATGGGGCTAAGACCTTGGGGGATCAGGACTAAGGTTATTAAACTTGGAATCAAATCCAATAGATTTGGATTCCGATTCAGCCAGAGTCAGCTCAAAATTGACATAAACCCTAAAATCCCACCATCAATTCAATATATCCGATTCTGATTCTTGAAACCCTGAGTGGGACTTAATACGTAGACACACCACTTTATATTGAGGATACTAATGTTCTTTCTATTGCAATCCAACTAGGTACCCATGTGGGTTCCTACCATTAGTGTCTTCCTCCTTATTTTTTTCTGAATGAAGTGTTCTTATCACCCTTGTCTACCAAGAAAAAGAAGTCTCTCTCTCAAAGAATGACACTTGTCACGAGAGAGAGAGAGAGAGAGAGAGAGAATGTTTGTATGTAAGGGACCTCATATGGGTATCATGGATCCTTACCATATACAAATGTAGACATTATTTGAAAGTCATTCTTGTAACCTCCAAATACGCAAAACAAACACGTGAGTGGGTCGCCAAGGAGAAGGACTACTCACATGGGAATAGTTGGATTAATTAGAAATGGTTGGATGGGATGGGATGGGATATGATGGACCAATTTAGAGTTTTGATGATACCAAAGAGGAAGAAGGGTCAGAGTATTAATTCAACTCCCCAGTAGTCCCCATGTGCCTCAGTAGCTGCCCAAGGCCCCTCTTATCTCTGGGCTCTCTGCTTCTCATATCACTCCTCCTAACAAGACACAACCACAACTCCTTACCCATCAATTTGGGGATTAGGCTGACATCCTTTCTCTCTAGTCACACTCCACACCTTCTCTCTCTCTCTCTCTCTCTGGTCCCTTCTTGGGCTGAGGGCCCTTGGCCATGATTTTTTTTTTTCCATTCTTCAATGTTCATGAACCTTAGTTGTTTTAGCTTCCTAAGCTTTCCATTGGGTTAATTAGATTCTCTGTTGGGTTGGGTCTAAGTGAACTCTTTTATCTATGAGATTGAGAATTTTAGATTCGGATCTCTCAGCCTTGCCCAATTTGTCTTCATCCTCACGTGAATGTTTCTGTTAATTCATGAACCTCACGTGTTGTCTCCTTGATCCTATCCCTTCAATCCCCACTACACCTGGAATCATTCCTTTTCTTTCTCAGTTTCTCTCTTCTCAATCTATATATATTTTTTTTTTCACTTTTTGTCAACATTGATCGAATCAAATTGTGTACTTTTTTGGAAGAAAATGCAACAATTGATCTAATAAATTGCTTATCGGTGGGGATTCCCTCTCACATTCTCTTACATAATGAATCATAGTAATTTAAGGGTGTTAATCGATTTAGTTTCGGTTTTTTAGTTCGATTCAAAATATAGCATGATCGAATCAGCATGGTTTGGTTCAATTTTAGCTAAATTTTTATTTGGTTCTTTAATTATTCGGTTTCATATTCTTTTTTTTTTTTAATCCGGTTTGTACCTTGTTTGGCCCTATTTTAGGTGTTTGGACAAACATTTTACATCTTCAACTTAAAAAAAGAAGAAAACCTTGTTTGCTAGGGTTATAATCTACCAATTTTTTTTTTGAAATAAAAAATAAATAATTTATCATCCAAATTGATTAAAACATTGAAAATGAATAGAAGGTAATAAGTTCAGTTTGGTTCAACTTGAGCCCACAGTTTCAACGTTGAGATCAAACTGAACCGAGAACAAATTCTATATTTTGAAATCAAAGTCGAATAGATTGTTTTGATTCGTTTACATTGATTTTTGTTCTAAATTGACACCCATACGTGGCATTCACAATGACTCTCTCTCTCTCTCTCTCTCAAAATATGGATCACATACTTAAAAAATACATGTCTCGTCCTCTCAATAGAGGCCCTACACTTGTATACTCAAAATCTCCATGACTTTCTCCTATTGTATTGTTAAACCTAGCACTTTACCACTTTCTTAATTTGGATTTACATGGACTATCATCATGTAATCCTAGGCAAGTTCATGGTGTACATTCTACTTGGGTTGTTAAGATGCATTTATAGGTGCTAGTGGGAATCTAGACTAGCTTAAATTTGATTTTCAATTAGGAATTTTATTGATGGTTGGTAGTTGTTGGTCCATATTTGGTACTATTTAAACGAAACTATAAATGAAAATAAGGCTCTTGGCCTAAATTCCAAAAGATATAGGTTGTGTTTGGTTGCGTAAAGATTGTAACTTCATTTTGTGAGGGGGGAAAATAAGTTTATGATGTTTGACTGTTAGGATCATAATACCAGTTTTATTGTGGGCCCTATTTTCTTCTATCTCACTTGACAATTATTTCTTGTCCAATGAGTTTTCTTTTAAAAAGAAAAAAAAAAAAAAGGAAATAATTCTTTGAGCCGTCAAAGTAGGTACACTAGCACCTTTATGTCTATCTATCTCTTTTTCATATAAAATGATCTCGTTGCCTTTTTATGTATAATATTATTTTATTGCATCTTATTCATGCACTCCCTTATGTTGCTTGCTTAGTGAATCAACTCTAAAATAAATTCTAAAATTTGATTAAGGATTTCAGTAAGTCATCGTATAAACAACTTCACAGCTACACCACTTGTTTATCTGAAAAAACACACATCAAATAAGAGGTTAAAAAAAAATAAAATAAATAAATAATGGAAAAACTATCATTGAGCATAAGTTGTTTCTTACGCCATCACACATGAAGTTTTTTATTATTATTATTTTTTATTCTTGGGTTGTCTAGATGGTTAGGGCGAATTGAATATTGTGTGGATAAGCACATGGTCCCATTTTTGATTCTCCATCTGTGCATTTACGATTTAAGTGGAGATCACTTAAAACTCACTTTATGAGGTATAGAAAATGTTGTTAGTTCAAAGAAGCCTTTCCCAAATTATAAATATAATTTATTGACATGTGATTGGATTGTGCCATCACAATTTGTGTGAAGTCAGCAATTTCTGGATCCATATTTCCCATGAGAGCTGAGAGCTGAGGGTATCAATTTAGAACTAGAATCAAGAATGATACTATCTATTTAATATCAACTTGAAAAAGTTTGGTTCGGTTTTGATTTTATTTTGAAAAGTTTTTGGACTAAAAGAACTATATAAAGTGTAATCCATATAAATCCAACCCAAATGCTACAATCATGTGTCTTCATTAAGTTATGTTAAATTGCCTACTATGGATTTCTTTGTGGAGTTGTATAAAAAGGGTTGAAATTAAAGGTATTGGATTTAACATTGTGGAACTGTATCATCATGAGATTGTAATTTTTTTCCCCAATTTTTTTTGTTTCAACAGCTTATTCCACTTAAATTGAATTACCAAGACCGTATATAGACTAAATGAAATCAATAAAACCGACATCGATTTAATTCAGTTTTGATTTATGGTTATGAAAATTCTTTGATTTGAAATTGAACCAATCAACTCCAAATAAAAGAAAAGAAAAAAAAATGAAATCGAACCATTTGATACCCTTGAGAGCAAGAGGGAGTTGCCAAAATGTGATTAATAAAGAATTTAATCAGTAGCTGAGATTGGCAGAATTCTAGTTATTTTCCTAGCTTTTGATGAAAATTGCTGGTTACCATTTATACATCCTTTATTATTATTATTATTCTTTTTTGGGTATGCATCCTTTAATTGGATTGCTACATTCACAAGCATATCAAAACATGTTTTAGAATAAGGAAAAAAAAAGAAAATCCCCACATTGTCTGCGTATTGTACACCCTTTTATAAGTTTTTTTCTTTATTTTCTCTTTGCTCTTTATCATCGTCTTCCTTACTGATGACACTATTATGTGCATTACAACTGGTGAGATGCATGAGTCTCTTTCTACATCCGCAGTGTGGGGGGAACCGTTCCCTTTCAATATAAAGTGGTAGGGCAATCTTCCTATATACATATATATATTTTTAATGAAACTATATAGAGAATATATTTGAAAAACATGTATTAATTTCAGTAGGGAAAAACATATGGTCGACCTATGTGGGGCATGTTTGAAAGAGGTTTTCTTTGAGAGAAAAAGCGTCCAATGTACATCCGATGGTTAGAAATTCCTTAAAATGCATATTAGGATTCTACCAACCATTGAATAAGCACTAAAGATGATGAAGCCGAGTGCCAATGTACCCTGTGCCAAAAAAAACAAGTGATTAAAATCCATCAGGCTTCTAATCAGAACCCATTCTATCAAGCCTTTTATAATTGCCATGTCGCAGTTCAGTTGGATACAAAATTGATTTGATGGATAAATTTCCACATATCATCATTAATCGAAGGACGAAAATTTTCAAGCCAATTTAATTTTGTAAAGGACTTACCCTTCATTTATGGGCTCACATGATCCTAAACCCTATGAATGTCAACTTTATCTTCCCTTAAAATCAGGGAAGATCTCATTATTAGGACCTCATGCCTTAAATTTTCCTTTCCTTTTCCTCTTATTCCCTTGTTCTCCAGCCCTTTTTCCCCCTTCCCCTTGGAAGAATAATTACAGTCTCCCTAAATTCTAAACCCACAGGGAATTCTCAATTGCTAAAGTTGTTAAAAAGATTGATTAGCACTTGACATTTCACCCTAGCTTATGGACAGAAAGTGAAACACTATTTATGTGGTACATGTGGGGTTAGAAAGTTAGGTAGGCAGGTAGGTTGGTATGTCATGAAATTCCCATTTCATGGGTCCCACTTCAATGATCCAAACTTTGCCTTCCTATGTTTCTAAAAGTAATACCCATTGGCATCAGATGGTTCATATATGTTTGATTTCATCTCTCCCACTCTAAAGTTTAGAGATGGATCCCCTCTCATAGGATAAACACTTTAACCAAATCCTAAGCCCATGGTTTTAGAATTTGGATGGGAATTGGGGAAATTGGTTGATTACTATTCTAATTATGCTATTTGATTTACATTTACACCATTTGCATCAACAAGTATTTTGAATAAAATATTCAAAATTTTTCATAGACTTATGAAAATCTCTTTTTTTTTTCCCCCCTCAATTCCAATATCTCGGCCTTTAGGGCTCTAGTTTCTAGTTTTGAGTTTGGACTTAATTCAGCTTGAGAAAATTGAAAGGAAGAGAAGTGAAAATTTTATAAACTTAAAAAAAAGAAGATTTGAGATAACCATTAACTATGTAAACTACCTAATCTTCTTACCATATTAGTAATACTATTTTTTAGATGTAATTTTTTTTTTATTTTACTTTCCAAATTGAATTGAATTAAATGTTTAAAAACCTTGCACCAATAATAATAATAATTATAATAAATAAATAAATAAAATTTTAAAAGAAAGCTACCTAGTTGTGTGCTCATACGCTCATACATAAGGGCAGAGAAAAAACCATCTTGCTCCCCCATCCCAAATGTTGAATGTCTTGAGACAAGCTCCCATTAGCCTCAATATAATACAAGGGCCACTCAACCCAGTAGAATTTTCTCTTCGTAACCAAATATAGAATGATTTTAAAGAATTAGTAATTATAGAAAATTTTTTGACTTGGAAAATTTCAATTCCCTAGTGGATAATGATTATCAAAATTTCTATATTAGTCTTAACTCTAAAGTCCAATTTCTTCCGCAACCAAACGGATCGTAGGCCAAGTGATCTACATGAATGAACCATGATGAGCTAGAACCCAACCAGATTACCAGACCCGATCAGACCCGGCTCAACCCATATCAACTTGCTAGTTAATCCAACTCTGACTGGGTCCTCACCTCCTTTCCCTGGACCAAAACTCTCACTTCCTTAATCCTCACCTTCAAATGTGGATAAGACGCTGCCAGTATCACATGCTTCGCTTATCGTTCGAGCAGTTTCTCAATCTTTTGATCAAACCCTCGAATATACTCTAGAGTCTAGAGAGAGACACTAGACAGGTCATAGCCCCCAATTTTGATTCCTCAAAAACCCTTTGATTACTTTTTCTTTTAATTTCATGGGTCCCACCCCAACTCTATCCCTGCGCCTTGCGTCAGACACGATCGATCACCTTCGCGCTCTTCTTAACTGCCATAAACCATCCTCTTTCATCTCTCTCTCTCTCTCTCATCTCATGCCTTCACATGCACGACACTTAATTAGGATTCCACCACTTTCAACTATTAGTAAAGCTAAAATAATATTACAGCTTAAGTTGTTACTATAAATTAGAAAAGTCGGGTACAGCGAAGCTTATTCGTCCACAACTATGAAGACCACTTTGGAGTCTTTTTGAGTAGAATTGAGGAAATTCCTGCACTGTCCTCGTCTCCTACTCTCACCCTTCCCCTTCATTGTCTCCTTCCCAACTATATATATATAAATTCCAAACCACGGCGTGGATCTTGAAGAACTACTAAAACTCAAGAGACTAGGGAGAAAACGCGGCGGAGCCAACACTCAACCGGTGGCGCCACCGCTTCTAATCTGAAGCGGCCAATGCCGGGATCTGCTCCACACCACTACTTCAACTCCCAATCACCGGCGACAATGGCTGTCCCAAAGAGATCTTCACCGATTCCTCAACAGAACACTTCGACTCGGGATCTAAAGCAACGAGTCATCATCAACCTCAACAAGCTTTCTGATCGTGATACTCACGCTATTGCTACCTCCGAGCTCGAATCCATAGCTCGCAATCTCACTCACGACTCCTTCTCTCCGTTTCTCAATTGCATCTACGATACTGATTCCTCTGAGAAGAGTTCTGTCCGGAAACAATGTGTCCGCCTCCTTGGTTTCATCTCTCAGACTCATGGCGATGCTCTCTCTCCTTTCCTCTCTAAAATGTTAGCTAACATTGTTCGCCGCCTCCGGGACCCCGATTCCTCCGTCCGACAGGCTTGTATCGACGCTGTTACGGCCATGGCTTCCCAGATCACTAAGGCTTCCTTCTCTGTGTTCTTGAAGAATTTAACTGAGGCTCTTCTGCTTGAACAGGACTATAACGCTCAGATCGGTTCCGCGCTTTGTCTCGCCTCTGCCATCGAGGCTTCGCCTGATCCGGAGCCCTCGCAATTGCAGAAGCTCTTGCCGAGGTTGCTCAAGTTACTCAAGGCTGACTGCTTTAAGGCGAAACCGGCACTGTTGTCGCTCATTGGCAGCATTGCTGGGGTCGGCGGTGCCTCCAATCGTAATGTGTTGATCAATTTGGTTCCTACTATGGTTGAGTTCCTCTGTAGTGAAGATTGGGCCGCGAGGAAGGCTTCCGCTGAGGCTTTCCTTAAGCTTGCTATGGTGGAGAGGGATCAATTATCTGAGTTTAAGACCTCGTGCCTGGCCACTTTCGATGCTCGGAGGTTCGATAAGGTCGGCCAACATTTTCAGTTTGTCCATTGTCCAAGTAATATTCCTATGGTTACTGGTTTTCCTTCGAATTTTATCCAATTTGACCTTATTGGATCTCATATGCTATAGGTGAAGGCTGTTCGAGAAACCATGACCCAGATGCTGGAAGCCTGGAAGGATGTTCCTGGCCTTTCTGACGAGGTTACACAGCCATCGCAATCGATATCTTCTTCAAGAGGTACGGATTCTACTTCATGCTTATCTGCTTCTAGCTTTTCATTGATTACTGCTGATGCTAGCACCATCTTGGAGACAGTCAGTACTGTTCTTTCTTTCCAACCTTGTTAGTTGAGTCTTCTTCACCTAATTTAGGAATTGGGTCCGTTTTGGTACTAATTACATCCATGTTTGGAGAATTGGGCATCAACATGCGGGGTTTCTTTTTTTCTTCCGGTTCTAGTGGTTTGCCTCCTTGGCATTTTTAGCGTTTTATCTTCTTATTATTCCTCTCAGTAGTTGTCGAACTTTGACATCCATTGTGGACACCTCTCGAATGTTACTTACTTTAATTTTCTTGTCTACGTAATTGGCAGAAAATGCCAGCGACGGACGCTTCCCACCAGGTCCCAGAAGCTCTGGTACTACGGGTTTTGAGACTCCCCAAACGAGGAAGAAAGCAATCCCTACGAGCAGGTCTCCTCCGACGGATGGTTCATCTGTGACTAATGCTAGAAAAAGGTCCCCTTTGAAGAGTAATGACAGGAAATCAAGTCCCGCCCTGTTTCGTAAGCTGGACCGCAAGAAGTTGCCTGATTGGAAAGTTGAGGTTGCTGTACCTCATGCTTCCTCTCTTACAGTTGTACGCGAGGATGGTATTAAGAAGACCGATGGAGGAGGTCTAAAATCAGGGGTAGATGAGTGTAATACACGTTCAATACCTCAAACAAAACGTGTTCTCTTTGATAAGAACTGCAATGACAAGACACAAAAGTTTGGTGGATTCAGGTCCGGGAACCGTGTGGTTCCAATTTATGACGAGACCTCAGATTCTACTGTTGTAGTTAGCAATACAACTGAGATGTATGGGAACCAGAAAGACAATGAGGACCTGTCCTTGATTCGCAAGCAACTGGTTCAGATTGAGAACCAGCAATCCAGTCTGTTGGATCTTCTTCAGGTATGCTTCTGGAGCTTGATTTGTTTATTCTCTCTTGGGGTTCCTTTCTGATGCATTCATTTTATGATCTACTTTATGTGCCCACAATTCTGTTTGCTGCAACTTCTATATGGTGATTAGAATCAGCAGTTTCTTAATATTTATGGGCTATTTTATTCAACAATAGCGTTTTAATATTCTAGACATTCCAAATCCTTGGTTTGTGGGACTGGTATGTTCTCTTATGGTAGCTTTCGTTTCCTATCAACAAAATATCAATGATCATGCTAAGTATATGCATAAGATGCCCTTCCTTTTCTGGAATATCTTTATTTCCATTCAAACTCATAATTTGTTCTCCAATAAAACTTTTTACAGCTTGCAAGTCATGGACAGCTCTTGATCTTTTTATTTATATATTGGGACAAAGTTTTCTGTCGGTGAGAGGCCCCTGCGCCACAGACACGAGGTGTGCAATGACCACTGTGCCCCTACCTGGGGTTGTGCGCCCGTGTGTGGGCGCAGGGGCCTTTCACGGACAGAAAACACTTGCTCTTATATATTTTACTTTAATTTTCCTGCGTCACAGCCCTTCAGTAAATGTAACCCTATTGCAACATGAAGAAGCTCATCTTCTTTTGTTCAGTTTTTCCTGTATTCCTCTGTTTCAATTCCCTTCTGCTGCACTACACTTTGATGCGAGCAAATTGTCTTATTTTTGCAATATTTCTGATGGCCTTTAGGCTGTGTTTTCTACGTTTATCAAGGATCTGCTTCATGTTATGTGCATCATGTTATATAAGTTCTTAGCATTCATAAAGCAGAATCCTAGGATGCCTACCGCCTAAAAGAGAAAAGAACCCTGTCGTTCTGCACCCTTGGCCATCAGCCTGTATTTACAACTTCCATCACTGTATACTTATCACTGTATACTTGCCTCAGAAAACTTCAGTGTGGGTGAATATTTTCACACCTAGCACAATCAGATCCAGACCATACCTGAGGATGGTCAATCTATTTATGATAATGTATTAGGATTAAGGTTACAGTCTACTGCCCTTTAACTCTAAGGAATTCTCTGGTGACACTCTTGTCCTTTCAATTCTTGAATTCAGAAGTTCATTGGGAGCTCACAGAATGGGATGCGTTCTCTAGAGACACGTGTGCATGGTCTGGAGTTGGCCCTGGATGAGATTTCCTACGATTTGGCCATGTCAACAGGAAAGATATCAGATACTGACTCAGCAGGGAACACATGCTGTAAGTTACCTGGTGCCGAATTTCTGAGCTCAAAATTCTGGAGGAGAACGGAAGGCCGGTACCCAAGCTCGAGGTTATCTTCTGCTGGGGGATCACTAGCTGCTATTCGGAAAATTGCTGATAAAGATGGCAGTTCTGAACCCTTGAGGATGGATAACTGGAGATACCGGCTCCAACGGGGTGGTGGTGGAGTTATTGTGAATCCACTGGCGGAGATTCATAGTGACACAAGGGCAAGTTCAGAGGCTTTTGCAAACAGGCCACTGAAAAACACAATCTATGATCCTGAGGGGAGGCAAGGCCGTAGTGGAAGTGGCCTTGATGTGGCTTCTTCTGTTACCAGTTGACATAAGCACCAGGTATTGTATCGCTAATTCTGAATTTTGTGATATTATTCTTTATTGTAGTCTTCAAGTAGCAAGGTTTAATGTGAATCACTGGAAGCTCTTCTTGTTGATTTCCATTCCATATTAGCTTATTCAGTGTTGCCAGGCAGGATGTATAGTTGTTGGATACGGCTTATGTTTCTGAATTTGTTTGATCCGTGAACTTCAGGATGCATTAATAAGCTATAACATGTTAATGTTCCAAATGGGTTTGTTTAAACATTTCTGTGAACTTTTAATATACAAGTTCTCAGGCATGGGGCTGGTGAAACACCAGTCTCTCATAGCTTAGCTCATAGTCATTGTTACTGAGACCACTTCTCTTGTGGGACTGAATGTTTACCCTGCATCTGCTTCTGTTTGCTGAAACATTGTTTTGTCAACTTGTTAATTTACCAGATCATCTGCATAGTTGGAGAGGAGTCAAGTTTATTTTGAGTGCTGAGATTCCTGTTGAGACGGCAAAGAAATCGCCTTTGCTTCATGTAACTTGGGAGGAGAAATGATGATATGAGATTGATATTATCTACTGTTGAAGAAGATCACTGGAGAGCAACTGAAAATGTAAAGTGGGGTGAAGCTGAGCTTTCCTAGAAATTCCAGAAGGGGGGGATTTCATTCAGTAATCCTCCATTTAACAACATTTTTTTTCCATTTTCCCGAGAGAGAGAGAGAGAGAGAGAGAGTGAGATGGTTACTTCAAATGCTTGTGATGGGAGGAAATGGTTCCATGTGTATAGTGATGAAGAGGTTTTCCCTAAAATCAATTTTTATTTGTTGGTTATTGATTCCACTGAATGTTGTTCTTAGTTTCCACATCATATGGGACTAACTGGGTCACCTTTTAGGCATATTAACAATCCAGAATGAAGAGGCATGTGTAGCCCCAAGCCTATAAAAAACTTAATGGTCATGGTCCATACTTTGTTTAATGAAGTAGTAGGAGCAGGTGGCACTTAAATGGAAGGACGAATGGAATGCTTTATTGGATTAAGAATGATTTAAAGAGAGGCTCGTGAAGTTCCCATTCGCAGGTCTAGGGGACATTTATTAATTGCCTCGTGATCCTTACAGTGTCATGAGTTTATGAATTAGGTAGGAATAGAATCAATGGATTAGATTAGATTACTACTATCCCATCATCTATTTATTTGCTTTCTGTCTACGCTTAGGTGAATTCTTTCTCTTTTGGTACATAAGGAAAGGAAAAGCAATTGGTCCAATGACTCCAATCTATCATCATCAAAGTTCAAGCAAAGCAGAATCATGTTATTGTAATTTTATCATTTTGCAATTTTTATATTATAATTTTCATTTTTAGTGAGGGTAAATATTATTTTTTCGCATAAAAAGTGTTTGAAATGCTGAATTAAAATGACTTTCAATTTTTTGAAAACCAATTTATTTTTACATTAAATAATTTTTGGGAAAAAGACAAGTGGCAATTTAAAGGAGGTTTGAAGTTTTAAACACACATAAAGAGGTGTTATTTAGACACTTCATTTTTTTAAATCTTGGTTTTATGCATGTAATAATTCTCTGAGTCAATTTCACTACATATAACCTCTATATTGGGGTATGATGTCTTCATGTCTTGCATTTCGTTGTAGTTTAATCTAGGAAACATTGGTGATCTTTTCCAATTAACAATGGCCCCGCTTGCCGACAAGCAAGCATGGGGGTTGCAAGAGGTGGGAAGGGCCCCCTGCATAGGGGATGTAGGGGCAAAGACCCAATGCCTAAATTTTTTATTTGGGACTCCGTTACTAAGGGCAATTTTATACTTTCTAGTATTAAGGTTTTGATTATATATTTATAGCGATGATTCTTTCTTTATAAGAAATTTAAGATATGTATAAAAACGAGCGTTGAGACATGCCAAGGTCTCTTGTTACATAGCCAAGTCTATGCTCAAATGGAGATGCTGGAAAAGTGGCAATATAAACTTTTGAAAATCCAATAGAAAATGAAAATTTTGAAAACCTATTGAAAAGAAATGAGTAATTTTAAACATAAAGGAAAATTTCACAACATAATGTATGATCGGATTTGGTCTAAAATTTGATATCCAGTTAATCTGGGTCATTCCCTAGATATCCAACTATTGTCATTGCTATATCAACTTTTCATATGGCATAAACTATCGAAAAAAAAATACTTAGTGACCATTTAAAAAATTTTGCCTAAATAAATGGAAAAATATACACATTGTCTGTAGAATAACCCTCCCATTTCTAACCATGTGGACCTCTTGTATGGAAATTATGAGGCATTCTCTCTTGTTCACCTATTGACTTGGCATACGAGATGTCAATACACATAGATGGGGTGTAGATCCTTCCACCAAAATCAAAATAAGGATACCAATTTTGACTGAAAAAGATCAGTACCTGGTTGTGGCCCTTACGCTTGAACACTAAGGTTGGCAAAAAGAACACCCTGCCCCCGAGTGGATGATTGTGCACCTCCCTTGGTTGGTTCCTATATTGTCACAATAGTCACATAACCACATAGTAATCCCCATCCTTAATTTTGAATAAATGGGGTTCCTCAATGTTTACATCTAGAATATATCTTTCATAATGCCCTAATTATACTGCTCGTTAGTTCAATGAGATGTAGTATCTATAGTATTACGGATACATACATGTAGGGTAAATTGTGTACTAAGTACAACCGATATACCTAATTATGCTTTCTAATAATATTTTTCTTCTTTCATTAAAAAAAAAAAAAAAGAAATAAGAAATAAGAAAAAAAAAAAGTAGTTCAATCAGTTACCCAAATTTGGACATATTTCCTCAATTTCTTCTTCTTCTTTTCTTTTCTTTCTTTCTTTTTTTCTTTTTTCTTTTTCTTTTTTCTTTTTTTTTTTCAAGAAATTTTTAAGAATTTTTTTATTCATGTAAACTTGGCAAACAAGTGGTTGTTGCACATGAATTTTGCAACTATGAAATAAAATTGGACCAAATTATCATACATGTCAAAGATAGATCTTCCTAACTAAAGAGTAGGCAAGATTGTTCACCACCTTAGAAGCATACTGAAACTTACCTGAGAGCAAATATGTTGATAAATACAAAATATCCTCATACATGCAATAAGTACGAAGCAATAAAACCACAGAACCCTCAACTCTTACAACTGATATGTTTGTCTTCTTGTTCAATAGGACACCATTCATGAACTCAAGATTGAATCGTGGTATCTCTTGCCATTTTCACTTTATAAGATAAATGACTTCCAAACCAAATTGCTTGAGCAAAGGGATAGATCAATAAGATATGTACATGACTTCCCTGTAGTTCATGACCACACCATTAACATGAAGCATCAATTGGAATTTACCAATATTGAATTGATAAATGAAGTCTAAAACCTACAAGGGAACGGCACAGTCTACCTTCTACTATACTATGACTTGCCCATAACGGATGGTTGTAAGAAATCACTTTTGGGGGAGTCTTAAAATAATTTCAAAATTTCAATAAAATAAATTTAATAAGAAAAATAAAAAAAAACATAAAAAGGAAAATTTTGATACATGGTGAAAGCCACATGGTTGAATTGTGATAATAATTTAACATGTGACTACTCAACTATGTCCAATCATGATTTTCGACATTCTCATAGTAACTCAACCAACTATCTTTTGAAGTTCTCGTTCCCCAAGACTTCGCACATGCGGGAAGCTCTTGCACTAGGTAAGTTCTTTTTACAATATTTAGAAATTCCATTCCTCCCTCAAAATTCGGCTATAAGAATGCCTAATCATTAATCAATAAAATTACAAAACAGGGTGGAAAAATTCTCTTGAAATAAGCTTAAAAAATCATTTTCCTCCCAAAAAAATTATATAAAAAACAAATTCACATTCTGTGACATATTGATTGCAAATTTCCCCCCGAATATAGAATAAGATTTGATCACTAAAAAAAAAAAAAAAAAAAAGCAATAAGTCATGGTTCTTGCATGCCAATATCATTCCTCCACTTCCACGTGGTATAGTTAAGGGGACTACCCACCTAAATTAGGTGGATTGTGACCCACAAAACTTATTCTCATATGTCGGCAGGTGCAAATGAGGTTGAAAGGAATAGGGTATTGGAAAGGATCGTTTCAACAGGGCATGCAAATAACAAAGAAACCCATAACAATTCTTTTTCTCAATAACAAACAAATAGGAATAGATCAATTTATTGATTAATCTATCTATCTAGTGATCGGTTGAGTACCAACTTTTTAATTGGATGTGAACATCACAATCATCCAAGTCTTTTTGTTTTGTTTTATTTTGACAATTGTCACAATCATCTAAAATCTTATGTTGTCAACTAGAAATAATTTATTTCATTTCTTTTTTTATATATATCAATAGTATTTCTTAATTAATTTCTTCCTTTTTAAATTTGTTTACGTAGGCTGAAGAGTCTAGTTTTGATTAGTAAATGAAAGACAATAACAGAAGTAGAGATATGCAAAAAGAATTGAATGGCATTTGGGAATGCCGACGTTATGGTTTTTGGAATGACTAAGATTTAATTAAGAAGATTTAATAGTGATGTAGAAACGCAACCCTAAAATGATATAGAAAAGAATGGATAAACAAGAATAAATAATATAAATAAATTTATGAGATTCGGTAAAATTGCCTACGTCCTCAATGAGGTGAGATCCTTGCTTCACTATCAATGGAGAATACAGTTATAGTGCTCGTCTTCACACCTCTCTTAGATTGCTTACAGAGAAAAAGAACCTCGCTACAAAATATAAAGCAAAAAAACCCTAATATCAGAAAGCGGGGATTGCCGTTCAATTTATTGGGGGGCCTGCACCAGTACTCCTTGAATTAAACTACGATGGAATATAAAACATTGTACACCAACAAATGAGTGGAAAAGAAAAAAACAAAAATGGGAAGTCCAATGATTAGAGAATTCATTATCCTTGTTTTTCTCGCGCATATAAGGCTTTGAGCACTCTCTCCTTAATAGTTTGGGCATTGATTCTAGTATGATCTCAAATAGAGCTATTTACAGAACAAGGATCCATATAAGTAAAATGCCTACCCCTAACCCAACAGATAAAGTATATTATATAGTCCATTTTAGGGATTGGCGACTTATCCATTCAATGACTTTGGCACTGGACGTTCCCAAAATGGCAGGGTCAGGTGAATTCAAAAATAATAGAAACGTTTTGGCATTCCAGCCTTACCTTCTTCCCTTCAGGGGCCTATCCGAAATAAAATCCAGTACCTCTTGGTCATGAATATATCTGAATAAGACGAACCGGCCCCCATGGATATCTTTGCTTCAGAAGAAAACAATCATAATTAGGCTCCGTCAATTAGAATGTGTATTCTCCATGTAGGAGATCTCAATTCTCTATTTAGGTAGGATGTTTCTAAAGTGGTATTGTGTTATTTTCTTGTTATTTTTATTTTTTATTTTATTTTATTTTTTTTATCTTCTTATGGATCCATGTAGACCCCTAATTAATTAAAAAAAAAAAAAAAAGAATTATTATTTCTTTGACAATTAACTTTTGAGAATGAATCCTATTCAAGATCCCAAGCCACAATTTCTTCCATGAGAAACTAATATGACAAACAAAATCAAAATCAGATCGTGAACTCCTTGGTAAGGATACAATATCTTATTTTGTCAGTTGAGGAGTCAAATTCATTGTCATTGAATTGACATGCTCGCTACTGTCTGCAAGTATGGAAAGCTACCACAGGTCTAATAATACAAACCAACTTTAATTGCTTATTTCTATTTATCTATCTATTTAACAAAGTTTATTTGAATAAAGAGAACAGAATATTTACTCAATTGGGAATTCAGATATGGCCTGAAACTAAACCCAGATTGATATGAGATATGGTTCTGCTGCTCTCTTGTCGTTTTTCTATATTTTGAATATATAATTCTGACTTGATGTGTTCTTGAACAAGAATGAAGATAAGAGAGTTGAATGAATTGTTCTGATGGTTCAATCTTGGAAGGAAAATTCTGATTGTTTTCTCTTTCCATAATGCACCCTACCGCCAAGTTTGTTTGGTTATCAAGAAATGAATAAATAAAAAAATAAAAAAATAAAAAAATAAAAATTTAAGAGAGGGACAAGTAGATCAATATATCATTACATCATTATAAAAAAAAAATTATGATGATGTAATGATTGTTTTATGTGTCTCTTAAAATTAAAATTTTTTTTTCTTTTTCTCTTCATTTTTTTGACAACCAAACATTGCCTCAAGGAAAGTTTTTGAATCAATCAATTCAAATCAATGAGAGTGGAAAATGAAATCAAATCCTTCTTGTGAGGCATAATGAGCCGAGCATTTAGGAAGTCTCTGCCAGCAACAGCAAGGCCTCCAATATCAATTTGAAGGGAACCTTCAAAGTCCAACCATATCATTTAATATCATATAATGGTTTTATTAGACTTTCTATGTGTGATTCCATTTTACCCATCCATTGGCAGCTAGCGATGGCCAACTTCAAGGTCAAATGACTTAGGCTCTGTATGCATGGTAACATTGCTGTTTTAAAAAAAACAGATTCTGGGTTGGGCATAGTTCTGTATTTTTGTGTTTTTGGAGTGATTCTGTACTTTAAATGTTATATGGGAACGTTAAGCTGGAGAAGGTGAAACTGAAGGTAACTTACAAACCTAGTGTCGAAGGGTGATATGGTAATTCCAACCATTGGACATCGGAGGATTGATTTATATTATCCATATGTACATCGAATATCAAACTCACCATTGGTGTTGGTGAGATGGGGGACGATTCCACATATTTAGGTTCTAGACTTTGCATGCCACATGGTAGAATTAGGGGACTTCAGCATAATATCCAAAGGGTGAAGACTCTGCTCTCTAATTGGAAAGCTAATCTCCCATCCTTTGCTGGCCGCATTGTGCTTCTGAAATCTACCTTGGCATTCGTACCCACTTACACTATGTCTTCATTCCTTCTTCCAAAAACAATCTGGTCCCAACTTGACTCAATTTACTCAAAATTCTGGAATGGAGATCCTTCGGACAAAAGGAAGATTCATCTGATCAGTTGGAAGAAAATTTGTAAACTGGACCTTGGTGGTTTAAGAATTAGAAGCTCTGAGACACAGAATAAGGCATTAATCTTGAAGTTAGGCTGGAGACTTCTAACGGAACCTGATTCTCTATGGGCTAGGATTCTTGCAGCCAAATATTTCCCTGGTCGGTTCATTTTCCACCCTTCCAATCTAAAAAAGAGAAGCTCATGGCCTTGGAATGGTATAGCCCACATGCTTCCATCCCTCCAATCTATTATCAAAAGAGTTATTGGGAATGGTAACCCTTGGACTGGAATGGAACCCTTGGATACGATCCATCCATAGTTCTTTTTTAATGGTATAGAATCACCTCTTCTGGCTTCTCTTGAGGGAAAGAAGGTAAATGATCTCATCAAAGGTAATGCTTGGAATGCTAACATTCTTCTTTCTTTCCTTCCTATACATTTTGTTCAAACAATTGCATCTATACCAATTAACACAACACAAGATCAGGTGCTGTACCATATCAAAGTCAGGGATTCTATCCACTAAATTGGCTGCTAAATTTCTAAGCAGTGATACCTCCTACTAACCTTGTTGGCACATCTAACAGGTGGTGTTGCTTCTCTGCTTGCTCACACTGGTGGCATTTCTTATGAAAAATCTGTATCCACTCAAAATTTAAGACCTTCTTCTGGACAATTTCCCATGGCCCGACTAAAGATAAGATAGGGAAAAGGATGCCCATGGAGAACACATGTGATTTGTGCAATTCTGAATAGAAATCCGTTTGGCACATTTTTCTCTCTTGTGACTTCACCAAACTCATATGGGCTGCTAGTCCACTAGGACTGCATACTCATGCACTTAGAGCTTCTTCTTTTCGAAACCTGTTTATGTATTTCTTTAAGTCTACAATTATTCCATTTCAGAATCTTCAGTATTTTTTTTCAGTGTTCATTATAATTTGTTACTATATCTGGTCACATAGAAACAAATTCCTTTTCAGGAATGAGTAGCCAAACCCACAAAAAATTCTTGACCCGGCTCACAAATGGATTTATTGGTATTACAATAACCAATTAATGACCTTTGATGTGGCCCATCCATATTAACAACAGGATCAGATTGTTCAATCTGCAAGAGCTCTTCTTTTTGGGGCGAAGTATGCATCATGGCAAGGATGATCCATGATGGAGGTTTGGACCAATTCGGAGACACTGCAACGTTTAACTTTTGGACTAGATAATTCTTTTTGGCCTCTAACTGTGGCGGGGAGATTTTTCAATATATAGAACAAGGTGGACATCGAATGTAAGTTTGTTACAGACTCGAAACCGGTTACGCATTTTGTAACTATTGCAAAGAGAACGTTGGTAATACCAAAACGACGTTCAACTGACTGTACTTAATCCCTCTGTTAATATAACTCTTTTCTGTTTGTTCGATAAAAAAAATAAATCAAACTCAAATTCAATCTTATATCCTTCTATTTATTGGGATTTTTCTAAAAATACATTTTATTTCTTTGTTGGTTCTTAGTGTTTTGTTTGGGCTAAAATTGCCATATGAACAAGAGATATTGAGGTAAATGATCTATACCTAGCTATAAGGGTGTCAATTTCAAATCAAAACCGAATACAGAATCCAAAATGGAGTTGAACTAATCGGACTTAATCAAATTGAATTGATTCGGTTTCAGTATGTGAGTATGGACAGAGATTTTTTAGGTGGTAAGTATTTTTTGTAATTTATCATCATATATTTATATGTAAAGACAATTTTGGAGTTAGCAATGGCCATAAGACCCATAACTTGAGCTCATTATGGCCTTTGGTTCATCACAATCATGGTCCAAAAGTGGAACCATTTTCATAACAGAATTAAAACTGAGGTATAAAATCGAATTAAAATTGTATATCAAAACTGAATTGGAACCAAAATCGAGCCAATCCAAATTAAATCGACTTGAGTATCTAAATATGGAACCAAGTTGGTTCTTGGTTCGGTTTTAGTCCACCTTATTATCATTTAGAACCAAACTGAAATTGAACCGAATAATCGAAACCAAGCCGATTGACGCCCTTACCTAGCTAGAGGTGTCGTCCGGTTGATCTAGGCCAGTCTCAGTTCGGCCATTATCCAGCTCATGAATTTGAGGCCCAAGACATGACCACATGATTATATAATTGGTCCTTAAAGCCCAGATCCTGACAGAACGTAATCTGTTGGTCGGTTGTTGTGCCATTCGGTCCATAATCAGTTCTTTCCATAAGCAGTCTCTAGTGGCCCACTCGGATCCTCTCCAGCCACTGTCCCAGTGCGGTTTGTGCACATCCGACGGCTGGCAACACCTAGGTATGCACCCTTGGTCGACAATTGTGCAGTAAGTTTCATTATTTCTTAAAGGGAGAGGGATAGGCACACTGCCTATATGGAACAAGGTAGTGGGCAGCACAAATAGGACTGTGGGACAAGGCATCATATAGGAAAGACAGGGTATCCTTTCATCAGGGTGAAGGATAGAAATAGACACATTATA
>NC_056561.1:33745691-33759828 GCF_013358625.1 Macadamia integrifolia | reverse complement strand
AAAAAAAAAGAAAAAAAAAGAAAAAGAAAAAGAAAAAGAAAAAGAAAAGGGAAGAGTAGACACAACGGGAGCTAGTTTGCAACACGTGGGCAGTGTACCCAGCCTTTTCTTTTTCTTAAATTTACTTTGAAACTTATCTTGTGGGCTGCCTATCTAGGGCTTAGGCCTAGAAATGGTCAAGTTTCATAATTTCTTAAAGGGAGAAGGTTGAGTATGTCATCGGCTTTTTTAGAGTTAGCGGCTTAACTAATGAGCAGTCTGAAATGAGACGGACGTAAGGACTTTTATCAAGAGGAGGAGAGAAATAAACACAGATTTCGATATACTGCATTACCGCTAGCATACTAGTCTTTTCCCTTTCTTCAAAACTTACTTTGAAACTTTTCTTGTGGGCTGCCTAATGGACCTTTTCTGTACAAAAAAAGGAAAATGCAACTATTTAAACCAGAAACTCTGAATAAGGCAAAAAGGGATTCGGTTACGGTTAATCGGTTTTGGCTGGTTTTCGGTTGGGTGCCCATCGGCTTTTGGTAAAAACCGAGACTGACCGGTTAATAAACTGGCTGAAACAGGTGACTGGTCCGTTTACTAAATGATCAGTCCAGTGTCGGGGCCTTATTAGTCTGGCCTGCCAGTGCAGTCCAGCTTTTGACCCCCCTAAACCTATCCATAGGATTTCAGTCTCATCTAATTTAATTGGGATAGTATCTCGCGTGTAACCTTGAGATACCCTCTTGCTTGACTAAAAGAAATTTGACCTTTTAAAAGAAAAAAATAATTTTGGGGTGGGGGTCACCTCTGTATATAGTAAATATTATGGTGTCAATGAATTGGGTTGGATTGGGTTGAGTTTCTTAAAACCTCAAGTTAGGTTGAGATATCTCAAATTAGACCCAGTTCTATCAGGCTCAACTCAAGACAGTCCAACTCTTATTGATCCGGATTCGACTCTCGATTGATTGTACTCCAATCCCTATAGTTCATGGTCTGAGATACTTTTTCTAGTTAGTACTTCAATGAGATGTGGTATTTACAGTATTATTGATGCATACATGTAGGGTAAATTGTGTACTAAGTACAACTGATACATCTAATTATGCTTTCTAATAATATTTTTCATTTTTCATTAAAAAAAGTAGTTCAATAAAATACCCAAATTTGGTAGACATAATGCCTCAATTTCTTTCTTTTTTTTTCTTTTTTTTTTTGTTTTAAGAAATTTTTTATTCATGTAAACTTGGCAAACACGTAGTTGTTGTGCATGAGTTTTGTAACTCCGAAATAAAATTGGGTCAAACTATCATACACGTCAAAAACAGATCTTCCTGGCTAAAGAGTCAATGAGATTGTTCACCACCCTAGAAACATACTAAAACTTACATGAGAAAAAATATGATGATAAATGCAAAATATCCTCATACATGCAATAAGTACCAAGCAATGAAACCATAAAGCCCTCAACTCTCACGATTGATATGAATATGACACAATTCCCTAACCCAAGATTGAATCATGGCATCTCTTTGCCATTTCACTCTATAAGATAAATGACTTCTAAGCTAAACCACTTGGGCAAAGGGTTAGATCAACAAGATATGAACATGATTTTCTTATATATATATTTTTTTGGTGGAAATTTTCTTATAGTTCTTGACCACACCATTAACATGAAGCATCAATTGGAATTTGCCAAGATTGAATTGATGAATGAAGTCTAAAACCTAGACGGGACGGGCACAATCTACCTTCTACCACACCATGACTTGCCAGAATAGAAGGTTGTCCTTCCCTGCATGTAAGAAATCACTTTGAGGGAATATTAAAATAATTTCAAAATTTCAATAAAATAAATTTAGTGAGAAAAATAAAAAAAATAAAAAGGTAAAATTTGATAATAAATCACATGGTTGAGTTATGATATTAATTTAACATGTGACAACTTAACAATGCCCAATCATGATTTTCGGCATTCTCAGAGTAACTCAACCAACTATCTTTTGAAGTTCTTGTTCCCTAAGACCTCACACATGTGGGATCAACAAAAAATGCCCAATCATTGATCAACAAAATTACAAAACATGGTGGAAAAATTCTCTTTAAATAAGGTTAAAAAATCATTTTCCTCAAATAAAAAAAAAAACTATATAAAAAACAAATTCACATTCTGTGACATATTGATTGCACATTTCCCCCCTAACATAGAATAAGATTTGATCGCTAAAAAAAAAAATAGTAATAAGTCATGGTTCTTACATGCCAATATCATCCCTCCACTTCCACGTGGTACAATTAAGGGGACTACCCACCTAAATTAGGTGGATTACCCACAAAACCTCTTCTTATGCGTCCGCAGGTGCATATGGGGTTGAAAGGAATTGAGTAGGAAAGGATTGTTTCAACAGGGCATGCAAATAAAAACAGAAACACATAACAATCCTTTTTTTCAATAACAAACAAATAGGAATAGAACAATTTATTGATTTATCTATCTATCTAGAGATCGGATGAGTACCATTTTTTTAATTGGATATGAAAATCACAATCATCCAAGTCTTTTTGTTTTGTTTTGTTTTATTTTGATAATTGTCACAATCCAGAAATAATTTATTTTCTTTCTTCTTTTATATAATTCTTCCTTCTTTTTTTTCTTTTGAAAATTTGTTTACGTAATAAGGTGGAGAGTTTAGTTTTGATTAGTAAATGAAAGGCATAAACCGAATTAGAGATATGCGAAAAACAGTAGAATAGCATTTGGGAATGGCGATGTTATGGTTTTTGGAATAGCTAACATTTGATTGAGAAGACTTGAGAATGAGTGGAGAAGAGAATGTAGAAAGCCCACAGATTTGCACAAAATTACAAGGTTAGGTAAAATTGACTACGTCCTTAATAAGATCAGATCATGTTTCATTATGAATGGAGGATAGGATTACATCGCTAGTCTTTACACATCTCAGAATTGTTTACAGAGAAAGTAAATCTAGCTAAAAATATATAACGTTGGGGTGAGTCTGCATCAATACTCCCTGGATTAAACCACAATAGAATGTAAGACATTGTACACCAACAGAGAAAACAAAAAAAGAAATCCAATGATTGAGAATATACTCTGGTGAAGAGAATTCATTATGAGAGGTGTGAAGACCGCATAATGCAAGACATTGTATGCCAACAAAGAATGCACCCTCTCTTTAATATTTTAGATCTTGATTCTAGTATGATCTCAAACAAAGCTGTTTGAATTAGAGAGCCATGATCCATGTAGTCGACTTCTATTTAGGTGGAATATTTCTAAGGCGGTATTGTGTTCCTTTTTTTTTTTTTTTTTTTCTATGTAAAGAATCCCATTTAATTGAGGAAAAAAATAATTAATGATTAACTTTAAAAAGTGAGTTCTAACCGAATCCCCACTATTTCTTTCCGTAAGACAAAAACAAAATCAAAATCAAAATCATATCATGATATCTTTAGTAAAGATACAATATCTTATTTTGTCAGTTGAGGAATCAAATTCATTGTCATAGAATTGACATCCTTGCTACTGTCTGCAAGTATGGAAAGCTACCACATCTCTAATAATACAAACTTACTTTAATTAATTGCTTATTTCTATCAATTTATCTATTTAAAAAGGTTTGTATGAATAAAGAGAACAGAATATTTACTCAATTGGGAATTCATATATGACCTGAAACTATATCCAGATTGGTATGAGATATGGCTCTGCTGTTCTCTTGTGATTCTTCTATATTTTGAGTATGTCATTCTGATTTAATGAGATCTTACTACGAGAATGAAGATAAGAGAGTTGAATCAATTGTTATGATGGCTTAATCTTGGAAGGAAAATTCTGATTGTTTTTTTCCCTTTCTATAATGCATCCTAAGGCCAAGTTCAAATATATCGATGGGATGATCAAATAAAAAAATCAAAAGATAAATCTAAATAATCCATTTTTATGATTTTTTTAATCTAAACCATTTGTTTTCTCTCATTGTCGGGAGAGTGTCCAGTAATGTCTTGAGTACTTGTACATATGTATGAACATACATGGAATGTGCCCTAACACAAAAGGGGTATTTGATTAAATTAATCTTTGAATTTGAAATGTGATTAAGCTAGACTATGTTCTCTCTTTTAAAATTATTGGAATGGATATATCATCTATCCATGTGGTAGACTAGATGTTTTATGACATTTGAATAATAAATAAATAAAAATTCTAAAAGGATATCATGTTATGTGTCAGGGATGGAAAATGAAATCAAACCTTCTTGTGAGGCATAATAAATGGAGGCGTTGGGAAGTCTCTACCAACAACAGCAACACCTCTAATATCTTTGAAGGGAACCCTCAAAGTCCAACCTTATCATATAATATCATATAATGGTTTTATTAGACTTTTTATTTTGGGATTACAGTGGCAACTAGCAAGGGCCAATTTTAAGGTCAAATGACTTAGGCTGGACTTAGGCTGTGTATGGTAACATTTCTGTTTTAAAAACTAAAATTTGAGTCTGGTATAATTTTTTGTTTATATATTTTTAGAGTGATTATATGCCTTCAATGTTGTATGGTAACGTTAGGCGGGAGCAGGTGAAAATGAAGGTAACTTACAAACCTAGTATTGAAGTATAATGTAGCAATTCCAACCATTGGATGACAAACGATTGGTTTAGATTGTCTATATGTACATCAAATATCAAATTCAATCTTATATCTTTCTATTTATTGAGATTTTTCCAGAAATACATTTTATTTATTTGTTGGTTTTTAGTGCTTTGTTTTGGCTAAAATTGCCATGTGAATAAGAGAACTTGGGCCAAATGAACTATACTATCTAGAGGTGTCATCCGGTTGATCCAGGTCAGTCTTGGTTGGGCCATTATCAGGCCCATGACTTTGGGGGCCAAGATATGGTCACTTGATTACGTAATCGCTCCTCAAAGCCCAGATACTGACTGAATGTTATTTGTTGGTCAGTTATCGTGCCATTCGGTCCTCCGTTATCAGCTTCTGTTTATAAACTTTCTCTAGTGGCTCACCGGGATCCTCTTCAGCCAGTGTACCAGTGAGACCAGTGCATATCGGACAGCTGGCAATACCTAGACATGTACCCCTGGTCATCGGATACACACTTGGTAAGAGGATTTTTCCCTTTGTCTTGTGGGCTGCCTCTTTAGACTCAAAAATTGTCCAAGTCTCATATTTTTTTTAAAGGGAGAGAGATAGGCACACTGCCTATATGGAACAAGGTAGTGGGCTGCACCAACAGGGCTGTGGGAAAAGGCATCATATAGGAAAAGCAGGGGATCATTTCATGGGGGTGAAGGATAGAAATAGACACAGGTTTTAAAAAAATAAAAAGAAAAAAAGACAGTGGGAGCTAGTTTGCAACACGTGGGCAGTGTACTCAGCCTTTCCCATTTTTTAAATTTACTTTGAAACTTTTCTTGCGGGCTGCCTATGTAGGCTGTAGGCTCAGAAATTTTTCAAGTTTCATAATTTCTTAAAGGGAGAAGGTTGGGTATGCCACTGGCTTTTTTAGAGTTAGTAGCGGCTTAACCAATGGGCGATCTGGGATGAGAGGGAAATAATGACCTTTTTTAAGAGGAGAGAAAATTAGACACAGATTTGAGTATACCGCTAACATAACAGCCTTTTTTCCTTTCTTCAAAACTTACTTTGAAACTTTTCTTGTGGGCTGACTAATGGGCCTTTTCTGTAGCAGAAAAGAAAATGCAACTATTCAAACCAGAAACCGTGAATAGGGCAAAAAAAGGATTAGGTTTACGGTCAATCGGTTTTGGCTGGCTTTCGTTTGGGTGCCCATCGGCTTATGGTAAAAACTGAGACTGACCGGTTAATAAACTGGCTGAAACAGGTGACCGGTCCGTTTACTAAATGATCACTCCAGTTTCGGGCTTGATCTGTTTATCAGTCGGGCATGCAGGTGCAGTCCAGCTTTTGACACTCCTAAACTTATCCATAGGATTTCAGTCCCATCTGGTCTAATTGGCGCAGTATTTCATCTGTAACCCTTTTTTTTCCTTTTTTAATTAATAAATGCATTAAAAGAAGGGGTAAGGAAAATATAACCCCTAAGGGAGATTACAAACCTTATAAGGGTAATTAAATTCCAAAAAAGAAAGCAACCAAGGCCAAGTGGACTACATGTCAAATACAACACAAAGTCCACATGGGCAAATAACAAGATCTAGAAGCCTAACAACTTAAAATTCAAAAGCCCACATGGGCTGAACAAGAACCCAGAAGCCCAAAGAAGGAGGTGGGGCAAACAAGGAAATTTGGAGGTAGAGTTCCACCAAACCCTACCAACAAATCTCATCACTTCAGCTTCTAGCCGTCAAGAAATGAATCAGAGTTCTGGTAGAAAAGGCAGGCACGGTGGTAGGGCACGGGCCTTGCGGAGGGCCATGGCCAAGAAAGAAGATGGCCTCATGGAGGAGACAGCCATGAAGAGGGCGCCGGCCTTTGGGAGGGGCATTGGCGAGGCGGCTATTGACCGAGCATGACTGGCAACCTTGTAGATTGCAAGCCTTGCAAAGAACTTGCGAAAATCACCGAGACAAACAATTCAATCTAGGAGGTAACAAATACCCTCTAGATTGCTTGACTTAAAGAAATTTGAGCTTTTAAAAAAAGAAAAAAAATTGGGGTTGGGGTCACCTCTATATGGTAAATACTATTGAATGTTGATGGATTAAGTTGGGTCGGGTTTCTTAAAATCTCAACCCAATCTGAAGGTCTTTTAAACTACGCATAGGCCAACCCTAGGTTGGGCTGAGATATTTCAACCCAGGCCCAGCTCTGTCAGGCTCTCAACCCAAGACAGTCCAGCCCTTATTGATCCTGATTTGACTCATTGTACTCCACTCCCCATAGGTCATGGCCTGAGATACTTTCTCCAATCCAATGTGAGGGTTTGGTTGGGTGGATGAAGTGAGAATCTCTTCTTGATGGGTGGAGAGAAACTGAATCCAAATGTTATTACAGAGCCCATTTTGTTGCCGCAAAGAGAGGGAAAGAGGGTGGGGCGGTGGGGGGTTGCACTTTCCTTCTTCCATTGGGCATGGAAATAATGAAGAAAGCAAAGGAGACACGCTTCTACATCACATGACAGTCATGGCAAAAGTTTTCTCTTGCATTGTTAAGGAAGCAACGTTATTGACATATTAGTTCATTGGAAAATCAATAGGTAGTCTTTTACTACGTAGAGCCGTGGGATTTTTAAGTAAAGATGTAAATGGATGGTTGAAAATTTAAATTTAATTTACATTCATATTCACTTAGTGATAATTTGAATTTAATTTATATTCATGTTCGTTTAGTGATATACATATCCCGTCAACAGTATCTAGATCTAAATTTGGATAATCCTGAACATAATCTATTTGATTCAAATAGATATCCAATTAATAATAAAAAATTAAGTAGGTAATAATATTGAGGGTTCTTCAAGATTCGACGATTAGAGAATGAGGAAAAAAGCTAGGACAACTGAGAGACGTGTTCGTTGGGAAGAGTAAGGTGCAGGATACACAGGTTAGAGATATAAATGAATAGTAGAAAATTCAGATTTGATTTGCGTCTGTATCCGTTTAAGGACATCGGTATTTGATTAAGGGATATACAAATCCGATCACGTCCAATCCATATTTGATCCATTTACATCACTACTTCTGCGTAGCATTTACAGGTTGGCAATTAAGTATGGTGGGCTGATCTGGCATGACCTTAACCATAGGCTAGATCAAATAATTGAGCCTAACGAAGACTCTAAGAAAATCAATTCAGTTTTTTTTTTTTTGCAAGGGAAATTAAAGGGAAGGTAAGCGAAGATTTTAAACTTAAAAAGAAATTTTATAATTATTATCCAACAGGATTGTATAAATCTTTTACATTTCATATATTTACTTTGCAAATCTAAGGGATTTGGATGCCAAATAAAGTGAAATTTAATGAATAAATATGAAATAATTTAAAAATATAATAATCATGTGAGGACTAAGTATGTTTTTTGGTTTGAAAACTTTACTTCCCATTAATCTTTATATATTCACTTATGTACTATTCACGGCATTGTCTTTTTTTTTTTTTTTCCAGTAAAATATTGACAGCATTGTCTTTTAAAAGAAGCATGAATATGTATGCCAATACAATGAAAGAAATGTTTGATTAAATTAGTTCTGAAATTTGTCTAGTCGTTAGTTCAAACGTAGCTTAATTAGTGGACACTTATATCTGAACAATTAGATTGCCACATCCCCTTCCTACATAGATCAAAATAGTGGATTCTTATGATATGAAAATGATTTTCTTTTTTTAATCACAGAATAATAATATCTGTCATAAATCATAATATAATTAATTCTAGGGAACCCTCTGCCTCCCTCAATTCTATTATTATTATTATTATTATTATTATTATTATTATTATTATTATTATCATTATGGTGTTTCCTTCTTTTTTCATTCATTTTGTCCTCAACGTAACAATTCAACAACGCGTGTCTAATTAATTGTCCTTTAGATATATATATATTTCCTTCTAGTTACATCTGCTGACTATAGATTCACACCCAGTCCACCCAATGACCACCTGACAAAGAAGAAGAGGGGAAGAGGGAAAGAGGGAAGAACCAGTTATATATAATACAAAAATCTCTTTTTTGCATTATTCTTTTGTTTTCTTACCCCATCATACACATTCTAAGGTCACCTTTTGTATGATGGATAAAAAAAGGTGTGTGAGACTCAATGCCATAATGAATCCCAAACTTTCAATTCCCTTCACCGCAAAATTCTATCTAAAATGGTGAAACTTTGGAGAAAGAGTGAGATTAGATAAATTGCTTGTCACAATAGCAGAAGAATCCTTGACTCATGCATGTTACTCTCTTCAGTTTCTCAGGCCAAGCAACCAAACACATGCATGTTTTGAAACAATATGGAAAATCATACAATTCTCCCACCAATTTATTCACACCCCACTATTTTACATTAAACAAACAACATTTAAAGGAAAAATTTTTCCTCCATACCATGTGAAAGATAAGTACAGTCATCAATGGTTATATTTGTCGGCCCTCCTATTTATGAATGATTAAAAAAATATCTCTTACTATTACACGATACCTCATGGACATCATCCAAATGAGTCCTAAAGAATGATTAATGGAGACATGAGAAGGGATGTAAATGGATAGTCGAAAATCTAAATTTGATTTGCATTCATATTCAATCAAGGGGTATCCATGTAGAATTTAGATAAGTTAAATATCTAATTAAAATTTAAAAATTTAAATACTTAATTACTTAGATTCTAAGGAATAAGGAGAACAGTCAAAATAACTAAAAGATATGAATTAAGAATAAATTGTATCCACCAATGAGAGGAAAAGACTTTTTGTTACCCAAACAAAAAATGTAAACAAACAGTCAAAAACCTAGATTCAGTTCACATCCTTTCAGTTAGAAGTCTAAGTTAGGTGAGTGAGAAGGGAAAACTCAATCCCTGTTTAAATAATCTATTCCCTGTATGAGGCCTCTACATGTGGGCTGGCCAATCATTAGAGGTTTTCCGTGTCTTCTAGAGTAAGCTAATTACGTGTATATCCTGAAACAATGAAGTTGAAGTTTCTGTGGCATTTCATTAAATAATAAAGAAGGAAGATGAAAGGTGTTAAGCATTGGCGGTTGGAACTTTCTTAGTACCAGGTCCCCAACAAGTCTCATTTGTCACAATTTGTGGACGGTCACCACCCACCACGTGGAATGGAGACTTAAATACACGCGTGGAATCCTCCTCGTATGTCTTTCACATGTCATCTTCTTTAGCTTTTTAAAGGTAGCCAAGAGAAAAGATAGAGAAGAAATGAAAATAAAAAAGAAGAAAAGAAAATAATAGAAAATGAAATGAAAAAAAATAAAATTTATATGATTAATAATTTTAAAAAAAGTTTTTCTTTTCTTGTATTTTAGATTAAACTTTTTTGAAAATGTAAATTTTAAAATTCAAAAATAGAATCTCCTCTTAATTCATTACATATCAACATAACAAGAATTTCTTAATTAAGAAAATAATACAATTTTTTGTATTTTTTTTCTTCTTTTTTCTTTTTCTCTCCTGATTACCAAACACAACCTAAAATTTTGATCTAGGATGTATTGATTTCAGTTCAGTTTCAATTTATTATTGACTTGATTTTGATTTGGTTGCAAAATTACAATTTAAATATATTCAGAAATATATATATATATATATACTCTGGGATAAAATCAATTTCTTGTCAGATTACATGAAAAAGATCCTCTACAATCATTGCGATGCTCAGTCAATTGAAGAGCAGCCTGATCCCAAATTATATTGATTTTGATCCAATTTTTTTAGCTCAATTTAATGTCTTATTGATTTCAACCGAGTCCAGAGTTGATTTCAATATCACAAACCTCAACCTAAAACATGATTCAATAAATTCATATCGATCTTGATTTATTTAATGATTCAATTCAGATTAGTTTTTGACACCACACCTACCCCAAATCATCTCTCCCTCTATTCAATTCTATTTCTATTTTATATTTCATATCATTTGCCTTCATTACTCATTATGATGGAAAAGAAAATAGAGAAACTACAAAGATTACCAATTAATGGGGTTTCTAAATTGGGTTCCATCCCACACATACACACACAAATTTTTTATTTTTTTTCTTTGGGTAAGTAAAATATGGTCAAACAAGTGCGATACTTGTTTAATTGCAAAAGGGTATGGGGCTATGGGCATTATTATTGCATATGCCATGTTTGAACTTTGAACAGAGAATACAATAGAATAAGAGATAATACAGAGCAGCAGCAGCAGAGAAAGAGGACTTACAGAAGTGAGTGGACTTTCTTAGTTGCAGCAAATTACGGCTGTCGTCTCTTCTTCCTCCTTTCTCCTCCTCCTTCAACCCTCATTAACTACACGTTGCGTTCGCGTTCGCGTTCGCGTTCGCGTTCCCTTCTGAGGAATCCTCTCTCTCTCTCTCCCTCTCTCCCTCTCTCCCTCTCTCCCTCTCTCGAGGTTCCTCCGTATCTACTCTCTCGTCTTCCTCCTACTACAGGTCTCCCTATCAGCTCAGCTCTGCTCCTGAGATCTACCACTTCATATCGTCATCGCGAAGCAGCAGCTTTGGGTCTGGTTTGATTGGCTAGTAATACAGATGTACCAGCAAATGGATTCTGAGCACCAACGCCGCAAGCGAAAGCACTTCCCAAGATCTCATCTTTTGTCCTCCTCACTCTCCTGCCACTATCCTGTCTCCGTCTATCCCGTCCTCCTCCTCTTCTGCTGTTTCGTCTTCCTCCTCGATGGCTTCTCCACCACCGGCTCATCTCCCTTCGGCCCTGTTCTGATTATCTCTAGCTTGCCTCTACTGTCGTCTTCAGCATCGGACGCGAGCAATTCCATCTTAGATTCTGCCAATTATGATGATGGGGGGCCATTGCCATTCATTGTTGAGGATCGGGTCTTGTTCCCTGACCATGTTTTGCTGGTAGTGTCTAAGAGGACGACAATGATGACCAGCGGTCTTTCTCTGTTGCATCGGAACACGGCGTTGAATTGTGTCTACCATCCTCTGCCCTCCATTAACACCAACAAATCGAATGAGTTAGGTAACGAGAGCCCCCGCAGCATCTCACTTTCCCTTCTATCTGCGGACGAATTCGATAGTTACAGGTCAATTGTCCGATGTCCCTCACCTCCGGCTAATCACTCCACCTGGGTTCTTCTAGAGAGGAGTGGAATTAGAGAACACCACCGCAGCAGAGAAGAATTAGAAGATAATGCGTTGGTAGGAATTGGAAGTAATCGTTCAATTCATTCGTGGGAGGCGCCGTTGGTTTACGGTGCATCTCTGGATGGAGACACGGCTGTGGTGTTCGTTAAAGGATTGAATCTTCGCCCTGACAGAGCTTCCGATCCAACGCAATTCGTCTGCCACTTCGGTTGGGGAAATTGGCAGAGACATCCCCAGTTCGCTCTCACCACACAGGCCATTACTGCTGCACAGGAAGTAATCCGGTGCTCTCTCCCTATTAGCATTCGAAACAATCCCACTAGAGCTAATGGAATCCGAGTCACCATTGGTGCAGCTTCACTGGGAACATCAGGCCGAGTGAGGAGGACTACTCCCCTTTATATTCCCCTTCCTTCCGTCGCTAAGATCATCGATTCCACCACCACCACTGCTGAAGCTCAAGAGGAGAGCAAAGGTAAGGAAGAGAAGAAGTATGAGCTATGTGTGTGCACTATGGTTTGGAACCAAGCCTCCTCCCTGCGCGAATGGATCACCTACCATGCCTGGCTAGGAGTTGAGCGCTGGTTCATCTATGACAACAACAGCAATGACGACATCAAGCAAGTGATCGACGAACTCGATCAAGAGAACTACAAAGTTAGCAGACACGTCTGGCCTTGGCTGAAGACCCAGGAAGCTGGTTTCTCCCACTGCACCATTAGGGCAAAGGCCGAATGCAATTGGGTAGGATTCATGGATGTTGATGAGTTCTTCTACTTACCTGTTCCCTCTACCAATAGCTTGGGATACCCAGGTCGAGATTCCCTCAAATCCCTTGTTTCAAATTTCTCCTCAACAACCATTGGTGAGATCAGGACAGCATGCCACAGCTTTGGACCGTCAGGGCTAAGAACGCCTCCTTCTCAGGGAGTGACGTTGGGGTATACCTGCCGGCTTCAGAGCCCTGAGAGGCACAAATCCATTATACGCCCCAATGCTCTCGATGACACACTACTCAATGTGGTTCACCATTTCCGGCTAAAGACAGGATACACTTCCCTAAACCTGCCTCAGAGTACAGCCATCATAAACCACTACAAGTACCAAGTATGGGAAGCATTCAAGGCCAAGTTCTTTCGAAGGGTTGCCACTTACGTCGCCGATTGGCAAGAGAACCAGAATGAGGGATCAAAGGACAGGGCTCCTGGGCTTGGGACTGAGGCCATCGAACCACCCAATTGGCACCTTCAGTTCTGCGAGGTATGGGACACAGGGCTTAGGGACTTCGTCATGGCCAACCTGGCTGATCCTGCAAATGGGGTATTGCCCTGGAGGAGCTCTCTTCAGTGACAAACATCTTTGTTGGCCTATGTACAATGAATCACTTGTAGAACCACACCCATTCTTTATTTCCATATATCTATATATATATATATTTTTTTCAGCTTTTGTTCCTGATTTTTTGTTTTGCCTGACACAGAGAATTACAGGGTTTTACATTATTGTAATTTTGTGAGGACATGACTACATGACACGATTGGATTTTTCTCATACTAAACCGATGAATTTCATTAATTCATTCTCGATTTCTCCTGTTCTTTCAGTTGATGCAGTGATCTGATTATGTGAGTTTACCTGGGTCTCTACTTGTTTCCATGTAAAAACGCGCAAAAAGGGGGGAAAATCCTCATAAGAATTTCTGCTGTTTTTGTTTGTTTTTCTTCCACGGCATCTTACACGTTTTCCCTAAGAAAAAATTTATGCAAAATATTGATCGCAGGAAAGTCTTACAACGAAACACATAGGGCCTGGGATAAACACAAAATCCTGTACACAACCACAGGAAAACTTCAATAGCATCAATTATCTCATTAAATCTGAAAATATTATGAATGAAGTCCAACCAAAATGACTGACAGACCAGTCTTCAAAAACCATATCTTAGTTTTCACAGGTCTAGTTAAATCTGAAATATTATGAACTGGAATCTCTGTATTTTAAACATTTTGGTGAGTTAAATCCGCCTTGCCGGCTTATCTCATCCACTCAGAATGGGAACAAATAAGAGCAGATATCCGAATGCATGAGATTTAAAAACAGAAAATAGCTCAAAGAAAAAAAAAAAGGAGAAGAAGATCAAGACTTGATGCTACATCATGGAACTCCTCCTCACTGTTTTTCATCTTGAGATCCTTCCTTTTCCATTTTCTACAAAATAAATAAAAAAGGCCACTTCAAGTCAGAGAACCCTCCAGCAACAGAAACAGCAGTATGTCAGAAGAATAAACATCATACCGTCAAAATTGATTCCCTCCCCCTCCTCCCC
>NC_056561.1:33706420-33745671 GCF_013358625.1 Macadamia integrifolia | reverse complement strand
AAAAAAAAAAAAAAAAAAAAAATTCAACTCGGGGTATCGCTGCTGAGAGGGGGTTGAATCAGTGACTAGGGTTTCTTTCAACCTTTCTCACCGATAAGGGAAATTTCGCACATCATGTTGGCATACATTCACCACATTCACACAACCACAAGGCAACATATGTGGTTCGCCCTTGTGGCTACGTCCACGGTGCAAATGACCGCTTGGGCTACGACCCAAATCCAGCTGCAATACAATGCACAATACAACTTAGTGACACCCACCACAGGGAACACCGATCCCCATTTTATGTGGCACCCACCACAACTGAGCTACAGCCCCTGATTTATGTAGCTACAACTACAAGATTGCCTCCTTACCAAAGTCTGCAAGTTTATTGATCATGCTAACCGAATGTGGAGAGAAGACCTTCTGGATGGGTACTTTCATGCCTCGGACAAACTTGCGATGCAACAGATCAAGTTGATTTTATTTTCCAGAGCTGATTCTCAACTGTAGGGAGGCACATCTAATGGTATATTCTCCATTAAAAATTCCTATCAACTTCAATCCAACCAAAGGAATCAGAAAGCAGCAGCCCAAGTATCATCCTCATCTCATCATGAATGGTAATCCATCCCCCTTTTGTCTGGAAAAAGATTTGGCATTGTTAGTTCCCAATATCAAATCTTTTCTTTGGCGAGTGTGCATGCACGAACTGCCTCTAGCAAAGGACTTTCGAAGTGTCACCTTCCCATCGATCCTGCATGTAGGAGATGTGGTTGTGAGGTTGAAACAAATGACCGTATTTATTTGGACTGCCTTTCACTAGAGCTACTTGGTTTGGCAGCAATCTTTCCTTGAGTGTTCCAAATGGAGGTAACCCCAAGTTGTCATCATGGCTGCAAAAAGAGATTGCATCCATTTCCCGACAAGAAAATTGCCGCTGAAACTCTTAAGTCAATGCTCTGTCGTTCACTGGTACCTTTTGGTTGCCATGAATGATTTGGTCTTCAACCGCACAATGATTGGAGTCCAGTGGAAGTTTTCACTTTGGTACAGACGGCTTTTGAAGAATTCCAGGCAGCAACCAATAGTCAATCTCAGCAGCAAAGCTCTCCCCAACCTCCTTCCCCGCTATACAGCAAGCTTTGAATCCCACCCCTGAAGGTTTTTTCAAGCTGAATTTGAGAGTGTGACGTGTCCTTACTGGTAGACTTTTCCCTTGGTGGTATTGGCATCATTATGAGAAACCACAGGGAAGCCTTCCTCAAGCTTTCTCTAAACCAGTTACCATTGCAGATAGCCTTATGGGTGAAGCCCTCGCGGTCCGGGAGGGGATTAAAATGGCATTGGAGGCTGGGATCACCCACATTCTGGTGGAGTTAGACAATCTCTCAGTGATCTCCTTCCTCTCAACAACCAAGAACCCTCCTTTCAACATATCAGCTATCATTCAAGACATCCAGGCGCTGTCTGCTGCTTTCTCAGATTGTTCATTTCGTTCTATTTCTAGGGAAACAAACACCATTTCTCATACCCTAGCCTGGAGGGCCATGTCTCTTGCAAGTAAGACATTGTGGCCTATATCTATTCCATGGCTTTTGGAACTTTGTAACCTGAAAGCTATGAGCTTTTCTTGCTCTGTTTTGGAACAATGTTTGCATTTACCCCACCCGTACCCCCACGCCCACCCCAACAACACCACCCTCCCCACACCCGAAAAAAAAAAAAAACCCTACAAGGGAAATCTACCCCCAATTTTATGTGACACTCACCACACAGGAGCTGCAAACCCTGATTTATGTAGCTACAACTACAATGGAACATCTACCCCCAACTTTATGTGACGCCCAATACAAGTTCAACAAGGATTACAATCAAACGGCATGTGCCAATGTCCAATAGCAGCCCAGTTTACTGAATCTGGTGTTTCGTCAAACACCTTGTATGCGTCAAATACCCTAACAATAGATAAGCACAAATTATGGAAAGCCTACAAATTAAAAGCACCTAGCCACTGCCATTGACATCACATTAGAATAGGACAGCATGCCAATGCCCAATTTTTTTTACTTTTTTTTTTTATTAGCTAATCCCTATCAGAGGCTACTAACAGTGGGCACACAATTCACGATTTTTAAGTTCGTTTTAACTACTAGTTGCCTTGTTCATCCAGGAACTAAGAACTGGAAGGAAAAGAATAACTAGTCCCTAAAAACAATTGGTTATAGTCTGTGGAAACCATAAACAAACTCGAAATATCAGTCAAGCAATTAAAGATTCAAAAATAGTTCTTTATTTTTGGTGGGTGTTGAAAGGCTCGTGTTGAAGAAACCTAGGGATTCAAGAAGGGGAATCATGAAATTCTAGAAAAGAAGAAAAAGATTCATCTCTACAAAGAATCAGTCATTGTAGTGTTGTAATATTATCATTCAATAGGAAAAGAGGGGAAAAGGAGAGAGAGAGAGAGAGAGAAGTACCGATTGAGCGTTGTGCCAAGAAATTCCCCTGTAGACGTTCATGGAGAAGGTGGCAGTGAGATATATGGTGGCGACGCCCAAACCCGCCGTGAAGGCCTTGAATGCCAAGTCTCCCACCTTACTACCAACTCCCATCTCTATCTGAGACTGATTAGATGAATATGAATTATAAGAATAAAGGAGGAGATCGGCTGAAAACCCCCTACCGCCCCAACCGAAGCGGTTGAAGGACCGGACCGCAAACCCCACTGGATCTTTTCTAGTTTAGTACTTATGAACGCTGTGAAAGAGAGATGAGAGTTCCTCACTGGGAGCGCAAATGGTGGTTACTGGTTAGCGTCTTCGCACAGCACTACAGAAAATGACTAAAAGGACGACGATGCAAGGCGGGACCCGGAACAAAGTTGCTTGGCTATCCTGAGAGGATGGAAATGGAAATGTGAGCTTTCCTGGTATTCATTTGCCTATTCACGTGGGTCGTGGGTTTCACGGTTTAATCCACCCTTTCATGCAACTCGTATCCGCTTTATAGTTAACTACAATATAATTATTTTTAAGTCTGGGTCATAGTTAGGAAATTCGCGTATAATATGCCTATTTTTATCATATTCTAACGTTTTAATGAAAAAATCATAATTTGATGAATCAATCAAAAAAATTGTATTATACATGTTTAAAATATGTATAATATGTTTTATTCTTATTACTACATTTAGTTTGAAAAAAAAAAACCTTAACCCCAAAAGTCAAAACGATACTTCTCCCTTTTTGTAAGTTTTTCGATTTGAAAAAAAATATGGATGACACGCGTCTCCTTTCTTATTTTATTAATTTCAACCACTCTTTCTATATTCTCTCTCTCTCTCTCTATCTCTCTCTCTCTCTCTCTCTCTCTCTCTCTCATTTATTACCTAATACCATTTTAACTTCATTTCAAGCTTATCCTAAATCTAATAATTAAGAACCTTATGTGTCTACCCTCTTGTTTCTATCAATTAGCCTATAAAGTTTACTTAATTGTAATTGTCACCCAATTTAAAATCTTACCCTAATTACGAATCTACTATTGGAAATTACGATTGAATTATTAAATATCTAAATAGACTTATATACGATATAATTCCGGTTTTTGAATACAGATCCGCATCAGTAGGGGTTGCTGTGGATTTTCTTATTTTATAAGATAATATCAATGATGATATTTTAATTTTTTAAATGATTATTCACATGCTATTGTTATTATTATTTTGATAAATATATGCTATTATTTATTACGATAGAAAGTGGTTGATGGATCACCTATCAACATTGGTTATGATAGACATGATTAAACTTAATTAATATTAGATATAAAAAAAAAAATTTGAGAAATGATCACTAATTGGAAAGCTAGATTGAATTTAGGTGTTCATGAGAGCATGGGATGTTAGAAATTAGTTGTAAACAACTAGTTTTAGTTAATTCTTAATATCAAAATAAACCCGTATTTTTGCTCCCAAATTTTTACATAGCAATCATATTAAACACGTACCATATCATTGCCGTACAAGTTTTACTGCACCGAATTTCTGAAAAGTATTATTTCTGTATGCCCCTGTTTAATTGTCGTATGTATCCGCCTGTATTATTGCCATCCCGAACTTACTAACCATACCCCCGTGGGGTCCTCCCCACATGTGTAGTTACCCATGAAACAAAATCTCTCTTATTTATAACTATCAAACTATCAGGTAAGATGGAGATTCTATTTCATTGGTGATTATCCCATGTGGGGGAGATACGGATCGAAATCCTATGCGGGGGGTCATTCTCACTTCTCTTGGTTTTGATCCAAGACGCGATCTGGAAACCATTTCCTGCCTCTGTCTCCCATCCTACCATCCACATGTCACGATCTGAAGTCGTCTCTGCCAACCTCCGCCAGATTCACTCCCGGCAGAGGATTTTGATCCGGGAGACACCCCGCGTGGGTAAGTCTCCCCCAAATAGAGAATCTGGACTTCTTATTTTTCAACTGTTCGTGAGGAGGTTCCAGGTGGCGGCAGCATGCCGGTTCAGATTTGGGACCAAGACGATTGGTTCAACTTTGGTCCACTGTTTAGTTATAATGGGCTTTCTGTTTGCTATAGAAAAGAAATTTTTTTCATATTACCAAGACGTGTGGTTCAACTTTGAAGCAACAGCAGTAGAGAATTGAGGGGAGTTTGGACCAGGTCCCCATCACAAGAATATGGTGCTTGATTCACACTTGAAATCCACTCATTATGAAAGCTTGTTATAAGGAGAGAGATTGAGTGAATTCCATGTGTGAATCAAGCACCTAATGAGAATGACCCTCGTACGAAGACCTTATCCGGACTCACTAGAGAGTGCTGCCCAGCTCCCTTTCATCCAGGCATCTTAATTAATCTCTCAAATAGTAAAAGGCTTAAATAAAGGAGCAGCAGCTAAGGAACGACATCATCTCCCCTCGCTTGTTCCAAATTCGAATATGAAAGGAAACCACGCCTGAAGCCTCACTTGCCTCTTGCTCCTCAATGATCAGCGTTTGGTCTATCTCCACTTCGGTCGGCGTCTCTTCACAGTTGTTCAATGCACTGTAATGTCACAGCTCCTGCACATACCATTTCACCAGGACAGCATGAAAATCATGCGATACTGATCTGCTATTATCATATGTAACACCACTGATCCACCCATTATCGTGCATCATCATGCAAATTCCCAGTTTCAGAACAGATCAAATATATTCTAACATTGCTGCCAATCCAACACCTCAAACCATAACCAGCAATAAAGTACAGGGGAGCACACACTGAAAATGAAGCCCTAATAATTGAAGCATTAAAAATGGCCATACGGTATCTGAATTGAGCATTTTGGCACCATGAATGGTCTCATACCTCTACTTCTGACGGTTCATGATTGTAACCAATTGATGGGAGTGTTCAGTACTCTTCTGCAGCTACCAGTACTCTGGGGTGTATGGGGCAAAGTGGAAAATATACCATGCATTCTCAACATACAAGACACAGAACCAGAGTCTCATGCAGTTGCAGCACCGGGGAGTGCAATAAATGACCTTCAATTAAAGGTAGCATTTGCAAGCGAGCTAGCTGTTGTTCAGAGGGGAGAGGGGTTGTTGACAACATAAGACACAACAAGACTTAAAAGTTCTTTTTCCTGATTCTATTGCATTACCTGACTTTCTACTGCTTGCACCATGCATCCAAGAAGAAAAAAAACTTAAAATGCATCCAAGAAGCATTGGCTTCAAACATTTGCATGTGCAAGTAACAGGTCACACTCCTGTGGCTAATTAAAGTCCATGACTCACCCAGTTAGAACAACGAACCATGCATTACCTGCGAAAATCTAAGAGCAAGAATCTCAAACTAAGAGCCTATGTCTGCAAAGTTCAACAGATAAGTTAAATCTACCTACCTAAAGATATCGAGAGGACTAAACAGACAACATACCAGCTTGATGATGATGCATATATTTTGAATAGCAGAGAAAGATGACTATTAATATAATAGAATCATAATTATCATGACTTATTGGATACAATGCACGTACATTATTTTCTGGAACCCAAATCTCTCTTTCAACAAGTGAATGGCCAACTTTCCTGAGAACTCACTCTTGTTAAATTTTCCGTCTTAAGTCATAACCTTCTCACATTAGGTGTCAGAAATGACTTGACTCTACTACCACCACCTCTTCTCAGACAAAGAAATAAGCTGCAACAAAAGACAAATATCAGTAAGGATAACAAAACAAACCCAGGCAGGACTCATTCAGCACTACAGATAACATTAAGGGAAATCACCATACAATATATTAAAATACAAAAGTGATAGAACAAATAGTTATGACTCACCCAGGATTTAAGAATCGTTATTGGGTATCACATCGTACTATATCGTATTAGAGAGACATAAGATCACTAAAGATATGCATGGAAATGGTCAAAAAATGCATGATGTGCTTACGATACATATAAATTACAGTTCTGAAGCATAAAACACCTTATATATATATATATATATGTGTGTGTGTGTGTGTGTGTGTGTGTATTATTTGAGCAACAAAGAGAGAGAGAGAGAGAGAGAGAGAGAGAGAGAGAGATTGCAACTTAACCGCTTTTTCACACAAATCTATTTGATCCATGAGTTGAACATTGTCAATCCCCAAATATTGTGGAAATGGTGAAGATTAAAGTCAATTTTTTTTATGTTAGATGATTTGCTCAATTTTTTTTATGTTAGATGATTTTCTCTAACTCATATCAAAGAGAAAAACAAGTTTCCAATTCATTCGGTTGCTCTCAGTTTAATATCTCACTCACGGTTTCTGTTTTGCAGGTTCAAAGAAGACTATCTTACCTGAATCAGACCATATCGGTACTGACACAAACATCTTTTAAAAAATAAATATCGAATCGGACTGTATCATATCGATACTGACCAATACCAATACAGATACCGATACTGATACATATCAGCCGATACAATACAGTCCAATAGTTCAAACCCTGCTTATGGCGACCCAGTTGGACCAAACTAAGCAAAGATTTGTTGACAGAACCCAAGAATGGAAGTTTCATCCCTACCTCAGGTGTCACATGTCAAATAAAGAATCTTAAGGTGTATTAAGGACCATAACTCAATTGTCAAAAATAAAGAACGAACTCAGAAAAGTTTCCAGGTTCCAAGCACACATTAGAAAGAAGTAACAAAGGTAAGGAAAGTTCAACAACCTGACGAGCAACCTGCACCAGTCGCCTGCTGTCTCGAGATGATTCAATTATCAAGCTTGAATTCTGTGGCTCTGGTGCGCTGTTTTGCTTCTCCAGTGTCATCCTCTTGGTAGTGTTTTGCTTTTCAAGGAGAGCATTCTCATTTGGGTTGCTCATGGTCTCCTTCTTCCGCTTCCTCCGAAAGGTGTATTTAAGAAGCCTATCATTTGCAGCTTGAACAGGAGCAGCAGTAATCATTTCACACGGTTTTGTATCTTTGGCATCAGAATTAATTGATGGCACATCAATAGGATCAGGGTTCAGTTTAGAACCCAGAGCCTCAGAAATCTCCCCATCTTTGGATTCCTGCCTTGTCAACGCTGACTCATCTATTAATGCTGGGTCCTTGCTTGTAAAATTTTGAGGACTTCCGGCTTTAGTTACCCCGGCTTCACTATCCACATGGGATTCTGAATCTCTCTGCACATCATCCTCAGTTACCATTGATGGATCTTCACCAGGATCAGGAAGTGGCCTGCACGACTTGGTTCTGCGGTTCCTGCATCTAGTTCGTCTTCTTTTATTGGAAAACCTGTGAAAGAATTTACCAGCTTGACCTTTGTCACAGCTGCTATTATGCTGCTCTTCTGACTCGGCCACATTCTTATTTTCTACCACCATATTGTCAGTATTGGTAGAGGCTACAGCACAGGTTTCTTCAACTATTTCTCCACTCTTTATGTGTTGGCACTGATCATCTTCATGTCCAGGAAGAGGCAACTTCCCTTCATCCAGAAGATTCCCTTCAAATGCACGGATTCTCTGGGTACATCCATTTTTGTAAAGCTCAGGTTCTTTGCTTCGCATTATTATGGAGGCTAAATCTGGGTTACCTGCACAAAAATTCTCCACAGGAGAACCACTTGAGGTCTCAACATGAGCTGTTTCATTCTCTGACAAAGAACAGTATCTATCATCTGATTTATCCAAAGGTGCTTTTTTCGTCATGCAAGTTGACATCGGTCTGCATTCTGAATCAGGAGGGTTGCACAAAATACCATTGGAAGTGTGTAGCTTGTCCTCCTGTGCTTCCTCTGCGAGAGAATTAACATTCCCCATTGCCCTTTGTCCATCCAAAAGATTTCCTGGGTTACTTTTCAAACTCTCCAGTTCATCCTGCATTCCTTTTAACTCAGATCTGAGGTCCCTTACTATATCCTCTGCTTCATGGAGCTGCATTTCAAGCTCTGCAATCCGACTTTGTTGACTCAAGGATGCTTTTTCTGCTTCAGCCATCTGTGAAAATGTAAAGCAGGTAAGTTTTAGGTAAATTATGCACACATCCCTTACCAAGTGGTAGTACACTCAGAACAAGGCTACATAAATCTCAGAATCATGTTACCATACAGAAACTTAAAATATGGTGAGCCTTCATAGAGACCAGACAAAGTCACAAATTATGTATAATCTCTAAGAAAGTGTGAGAACAGAAATGATACGAAAAGTCAAGATTCAAGAAGACAACCCTAAAAAGTAGCTGCATGTTTTTTTGTCAAGACTACTGTCTTAACATGAGCATAACACAGAAGCAACTTTCCAACGCATGTTATTCTCTGAGTTCAACTAGACTCATTTTCTAAGTAGAGCTGCAGAAGACTATCAAAGGCTTTTTCAACAGCACTGATGACCACCTATGAGCATTTAGATGTAGGACTCATATGCCAATGAATCAAATTGAGAAGAATCACCCCAACCCATCCGCACCCCCCAAAAAAAAAAATGCAAACCAACTGCTGGAGATTGTGTCTATGACATCTATTCCTCAATATGAAAATTTCCATCAATTTCCCATGTCATGCACTAAGCCTACAAGCTAACTCACTGCCTTAGATCATTTGTTAAGTATTACAATGGACCATAAAGAGCACGGTTAAAAAATGACAATAATAAATTGGCTCATCCATTCCAAGATAAGAATAGGAGACAAGAGAAGGATGCATGGCTACCACCTTTTGCAGTATTGTTCTAGCCGTACAGAAGACCAAGAAATACAGTATTTAAATGCTAAATACACAACAGAAAGTCATGACAGTGAACTTTAAGACCTAAATGATTTAGAGCAATTGCTACCAACAGAAGAATGCCTGAAGCACAGAACTTGTTTGTAAATAGCTTGGTAGCACAGATAGAGAAGACCATGATTATGACCCTCATCCATAAGAAGACCAATGCACATCGCAAAACTGCTACGCAAGATCTCCAGCTTTCTGTTGTATTTGACAGGTTTATCATTCAATCATCAGGAAACAGCCTCTCCGCAAAACAGGGGTAAGGCTGCATACATTATGACCCTCCCCAGACCCCGCAGTGGCCGGAGCCTCGTGCATTGGGGATACTCTTTATCATTCAATCATGTTGCAATGCATGCTACCAATATCTTATTGGAATGCATATCATACATAAGAAAAGAAAAAAATTCATTTTGGGTTTTAATATTCACAATTTTAAGTTTTTTTTTTTTTTTTTTACAATTTTAATTTTTTTTTTTTTTTTTAATCCAGGAAGAAGTTCACCATTCATTGTCACTTTCCACTTAAAGAGATAGCAATGCACATTTTCACCCATGGTTTCAAGAAAACAAATTGGATCAGCTGATTCAGAACAGAATTAGTTGAAGCCAATCCTGATTCCACTTATTCTGGAATGGCCAATTCACCCTATGTTTCTAGGGTTCGGGTGGAATTTGACGGATTCCGGTTGATTCTGGCCAATTTGGAACATAATCAGATCAGAATCAGCTGGACCCGATTCTGAGTTTTAATAACCTTGCACCTCACCAGTATCATATTTTTGGAGTCCAGAACCACATACAGAGTACACCCACGCAGAATACCTTTTGAGGCACCAACCATTCTTGTAACCATCATCTTATATGTGCATGTATTATTATAGGGTCCTCCAAGTGCTTTGCATTACTTTGTGCTTCAAAGGCTTGCAGAATCTTACTTTCTGCAAATATCAAGCAATTCTAAGTGTCCTTGTCATGATAAATAAATAAAAAACCACTTTACTGACAGCCTTTGAAACATAGACACAATTTTTTAAGTAAATGATGACAGTCCCTTCAGTCAATGAAGCTTCATGATGCATGCACACATCATATGCACAAAGAGATGGCTACATTGAATATCAATTATTCATGATTGGATTCCTATGGTCTTGTTCAACCCATGAGCAACAGTTTGGAACCCCCCCCCCCCCAAAAAAAAAATGAAAAAAAGAATTATATTCAGGATGAAATCAGAGCTGAATGCTGTGATTGAAGTTTTAAATACAAGAATCACCAAATCAATTGATTCACTAATAGAACCTTTCAGCTGATTCACCATCCAATCCATTAAATTTTCCACCTCACCGATGTGACTGCAAGTTGAAAACTAAGTCAAGTTATAACTCTCTTTTTCTCTCATTTTGGTCATATCCAGTGCACAAGGTTGCTACATCAGTTCTATTAAGATCTCCAATATGTGTACCTGGGATGACGATGTTGAGATGAATGGGCGGCAAAGCCAGAAAAGAATCAAAAGATAAAATAATAAATGACTATTTAGGATTGGCATCCCAAAGGTGATAAGTGGAAGGAAAGTCAGAAAAAGTGGTATGGTACAAGAAGACCACCGGATGCACCCATGAGGAGGAATGATCTGGAAATAGCTTAGAGGAGTTACAAGAAAGGTGAGACCAAAGTGACAAGGGGAGAAATGGTGATGAACGACAAGGACGGCTCTAGAATTATAAAAGTATGAATTTGAAGAGATTTGAACGGCATAATAGAAATTGTGTAGCCAACCTCATTTAGTTGGCAAAAGGATTATTTGAATTGAGTCAATTTTGCGAAACCTTTTATACTTTGTGAAGATGGAAGATGTCATTCTTAGATTCCATTTCAAATTACCACGGACAAAATAGAGTCCTATGTCCATATGATGCAGATCAATGAGATCTGATGGATTCGATTGCCCAAAGGTAAATCGGCCCATTAACGGAATGGAAGAGTTCCCCAATCTAATTGCCAGATATGGGCTAGATTCAATCTCAGATCTAACAGTCAGGTTTTGATCTAATGGTTGATATGAATATATCTGAATCTAGGTCTAATGGTCAGAAATAATGGAAAGAATAATCAGATCAGAATAACTAATTTTCATGATAATAGTTAGACGGAAATAATCTAATTAATTGAATTTAATGAGATGGGAAAGAGGAGAGAGAAAGGGTGGTCGATGGGTGTGAAGAGAAAGAATAATGAGATAGAAAAAAAGATCTCTTTACCAAAAAATAGGATCTCAAATTTAAACAAACTGATAGAAGAGAGAAGAAAAGCTATTGCTGTAGTAGTTTAAGGAGAGAAATTGGAGGAGAAAGGAGGGGGAAATCTTCCTAATGTGAAAGGATGAGAGAGAGAGAGAGAGAGAGAGGATAACAAGAGAGGACAGCTCAACCACACATGGCAAATACCAAAACAAAACAAACTGAGATGGAGGATTGTAGACTGCTCTTCATCGTGTTCTCTTATGCGAAGGAATTGCTAGAAGATGAGGTAAAGGTTTTAATGTAAATGGATGGTCATAATGGGAGGAGCCTAGAAGATTGATGGTCTACATCCATTTGTGACATTTAGAGAGGTCACAATACATTACGACATTTTCATGCACTAACTTGAACCCCTGATGTGACCACAGGTTTGAAAACCATAATTTCGGTTTGCTATGGGCCCACTCAAGTGCCTAAACAGGTCAATGTGTAATGTAGTGGCAAAAGAACAAAGGGTACAAAAGGGGTTTGTATTTGTTTATCAGGGACACACTTGGAAGGAACAATAAAATAAGGACAAAAAAGTATTGTTGGTGCATACATTGACACTGACCTTCCCTAATAGCTTGAGCTTTTAGAAAAACAGCAGCAAACATGGTATCAGAGCAAGGAGGTCGATTGTTCAACTCTGGGCCTGGGGAAGTGCAAATATCAAGCAAGGGCCAACACTTCTCCCTCGGTGCTGCACAAAGAAATCCTGAGTGAGCTACACGTGCAGGGACCATGGGATCTTGGCCTGCACGTGCTGGGGAGTGATGATGTAAACACTGATGCTGCCCTTCCCTTATAATTCGAGCTTTTAGGTGAAATGGTAGCGAAACAAGGAGAATAAAGATAGAAAGGAAGTGCAAAAAAGGACAGGGGAATAAAATAGGGGATAAAGACAACCACGAAATAAGGTTGTCTTCAACCTCTCAACAGCAACCAAGGTGGTAGGCAGATCTGGTTCTATGGTAGAGACCTCACGCAAGAAAATTCTGTTTGACCTGAATTTCAGGCACTGTATCGCAACATCAAATCCTATTAGGATCGACCAGCAACCAATCCAAAGATCAATAATGAAGTAATAATGACTGTACACAGGTTCAGGTGGAACAAGGAAAAGCAGTCTCAACTTGGTTTTGTTTCTCACTATCCATGTTGGGTTTTGAAATTAATTGCACAGACCAGGTCTCTCTAGTGTAGGTACTGGTTCACAAAAACTTGAGATGGGAAGACACAGACTCAACGGAGGTCTATTCAGATCTTTTGGACTGTCAGTTGGGCCAATCACAAGAATCGAAAAGGGAAAAAGAATAACAGTTAAGAAGAAGGAGAATATCTTACTGGAGAAGGAAGAAGGAAGGATGAAGATAAGAGATGAACACAATGGCTAGTAAGCCACGCCACACCAAGGATTCTCAAACCAATTCTTTAATTCATTCTTCAATCTGCCTTTGTGTAACAGTTCCTTACTATAGCAACTTAGCAAGTAATCAGCAATAGAACGTAAATTGGACTAGATCCATTACTACCATCATACGTATCTGACTCCTAGCAAAATAAAGGCAAATAAATAAAATAAACGATTACAATATCAAGGCAAGTTAATGCCTAAATTTCATACTAGGCTCAAATCAAATTTGGACCCGGTTCTCATATTGGGCTTTCAGAAGGGATCTGGCCGGTCCACTGAAGCGCTACTGCATCACCCCCACTATTGGGCTTTATATTTCAGCCCATTACAATAGTAAGACCAAAAAATAAGGCCCAACCCAAACTAGTACTAAAACATGGCCCAAATTTAAACCGGGCATGCATTACCATATTTTAACTCCTACAAAGTTTAAATTGGGTTTCAAGCAGGGGTTTATTTTTACTGAGGCTTTGCCCAACAATAAACTCAGCCTTATTCCAAGAATGGCTACAGGGATCCATACAAAACAAAGAGGAGAAATGGATGTAAAATAAGTGAAAGCAAAAGGGAAACGAGAGTAAAAAGAAAGAGCACAGCATCAGCAAGTCATAAAAATCTCAGCTAAATAGGGTTGCCACATGTGGATACTTGCCTCCAGATGGCTCTATCAGATGTCATATTTGGGATAAGACCTAGACTATGCATGTCATTCCTCACCTCTTCTATGGTAACTTTCGGCCTATGCCTAGCCCTTTTGCCTCCTTCAATCGAAAGCAAATCATTCCTCCTTCCTGGGGCATCCCTATGCCTCCGTAGAACACGGCCATACCACTTCAAAAACAACTTTCTTGGGGCTTGTCATTGATCGGGGAAACTCCCAAATCAGTTCTAAAACAATCATTCCTTACCTTATCATTCCTAGTTTTGTTGCACATCCATCTTAACATCCTCATCTTTGCTGCACATAGCTTCTCTATATGACACTTCTTAACTGTCCACCATTCCGCCCCATACATCATAGCCAGACATACGACAATTCTATAAAATTTTCCTTTAAGCTTTAAAAGGATACATCAGTCACATAGCACTCCGGTCACACTTCTTCACTTCATCCTTTACTGAGGCTTTAGCCAACATCCCAAAAATAAAGACTGAATAGACATTGCCCACTCGTTACCGATTTCTGAACGAATCAGAAATGTTTCAAAAGGAAGATGTTACATTGGAGAATTCATTAATGTTTGAAAAATGTTAAAATATAAACTCTATTAGATGCAAATATTGTGGTTGAAAATGACAACTAATTGATCAGAACAAGCTATGCCAAACAAATTACAATATAGTCTTAAGATTCACTACACAACGCTATTCAGTTACAAGAATGGATCTTAGCTTTTATCCATATTGTTGCTATGACATTTTGATTCAGGAGCATTTTTATTCCTGATTCAGGCATTCTTTTGATAATTAATATTATTCCATTGTTTATGGATTGTTTGTGTATGAAAATATCCATTGCTTAATTGTTAGTTCATAGATACATAGGAAATTATAAGTATTAGGAATAACTAATCTTTTCATTATTTGTAAATATTATTTATTTTCAACTTAAGCAATATAGACATAAGTTGCTAATTTACAATTAAATCTGAAACCCCCTTGCAAATTTCAATCCATGCAGAACAATATCTTCATCTTTTTTCCCCTTTTTTTAAGGGGGTGGGGTTTGGGATCATATATTCAAGGTTAATATATTAAATTTAATGAATGAAGATCATAACAACAGTAACAATTTGTTTTGATTCCAAAACCAAGTCAATCACATGCACTTTTTCCATTACAAAGCTAAAATTATTCTCTAGTATTCAAAATGAAAAGCAAAGAAAGAAGCACAAATGCATATGCAAATAGAGAAAGAATGAATGAGCCTACTGGAGTGTATTAACTCTATACTGCAGGGACAAGATCAGATGTATTTGATATTGTTTGATCTCAAAATCAACGTCTTGGATATGTTGGGAGCATTGAGCCCACATTTTTAATTTAAAAGTAGATTAGTTTTAACTTGTTTATGGAGCCCAATGGTTAGATGTGTAAGGGAGGTATAAGGTATTATTATTAGTTTATTTAGATAAGGTTCATCTTAATCGTAGGCTAGGTTCTAGGAGTTTATTTACTATATTTTCATTCTGTTCGGTTGTTTATACAGGCTGAAAAAGTAATGTTTAAATCCAAACCTGATTTAGACTTAGTTTCCTAATCTTCGTTATTTCCTAGTTAGTGAGGGAAATCCATCTTAGCCCATGCAAGAGGATGTTTCCTTTTTGTTACTAGGGTCAGTTCCTTTATTATTTGAGTAATTTAGGAATGCCACATAAAGGTTTAGGAGTCCTTCTTTCTATTACTTTTTCATTTCTTTTTTCAACATTATAAAGCAATGTCAAGGCCTAGTGGCTTCCCCAACGATTTGATTGAATGAATGGATCAGAAGTAGTTAGGATTTGAAGTGGAGATCGGTGCCTCTCCTTCTCCCTCCTCTCTTCCCCCCTCCCCCAGCAAATTCGGTTTTCACCCTTCTACCTCATCCTACAATCTCTCTATCCTCTCCTTATTTTTCTCTCTTCCCACCACCAGAAGATTCATCTAATCAATCTTCATCAACTTGGTATCAAAGCCAAACCTGCTCATAGATACCATGGATCCTACCCTCTTGATTGTTGTCCACCAACAACTTCAACTCATGCAAGAGAATTTGCAAAAGATGAAAGCAAATCTTGAAGTGACTCAACAACAATTTAAGAAATTTAAGAGCCAATCTGATGAGGACATCACTTAAGGATTTAGGACTTACCAGAGGAGACACAAACATATGCAGCCATGTGTCACTACATTATGGCTAGATGACCAGAATTATGTGAAGCTTTCTTATCTTGCTGTATTTTAATTCATTTAGTTTCAAAAGTGTTATGTACAAAATTACAAATATTGTAAGGGAATTATTAGAGGGTAGTTATTGCTTGAAACTGGGAGACTTTTCCCGTTCTCTGCAGTATGAGTGATTCCTACAAACCTTGGAGTGAATCCAAGATGGTGTCAAGCCAAGCCCCCTCTCTCTTCCCTAACTCTTCCCCCTTATATTACCACCCCCTTCCTCTCCCCTACTCCCTTCCTACCAGTCCCCATTTCCCCACTTTCATATTAAATTATAGCCTCAAACACAATGGGGATTCATCAATTAACAGCAAAGGAAGACTTGCTCTAGATTTCCCAAATCAGTCTTGCATCACAATCGCTGATCTCATTCAATCATTATGAAAACTTCCTTCAACATAATGATCTCACTCATTTAGCAATACATAGAAATTGATCGATAATCTTATCGAAGATCAAGAGTCTTTTATGGAAGATTATGTTCAAGAAGAGAAAACCAAGATCGACACTACAGAGACCGAATGTGTGGAATTCATTCTTCACTTCTTACACGAGATCTTCACCATCAAAATTCCAACCACTGATTATGTCCTTGTTATTCAAGAGAAGCATTGGATTGTCCACTCTAGGCAGCTGATCATGGATGTTGATCGCGCACCCAGGATCTTCCTATTCTACAGAATTTGAGGGAGAATTTTTTTCAAACAATGAGGGAATAATGCTAGGGCAAGATCAAATGTGTTTGATGTGGTTTGATCTCAAAATCAATGTCTTGGATTTGTATTTGTTAATTGGGAGCATAATAACACCATGGGCACAATCTATATAATCATTTTTTAAATTAGAAATAGATTAGCTTTTAATTTGTTTGTGGGGCCCAGTGGTTAGACATATAATGGAGGTATTATTAGTAGTTTACTTAGATTTTTAAACTATATTCATTTGTTAAAACAGGCCGGGAAAGTAGTACTTAAATCCATACCTGATTTAGAAAATTATTTCCTAATCTTTGTCAATTTGCTAGTTAGTGAGGGAACCCATCTTGGCCCATGCAAAAGGAGGCTTCATTTTTTTCAGTTGGGTTAGTTCCTTTATGGATTGAGTCAATTTCGGAATACCGCCTCATCCCAATTGATGGCAAGGTATAGGAGTCTTTTTTATTCCTTTTTTAATTTCTAGTTTCAGAATTATAAAGCAATGTAAAAGCCTACTAGCCTTTCCCAGGATTTGATTGCATGAATGAATTAGAAGTAGTTAAATTGAAGTGAAGATAGACGCCTCTCTTTTCTCTCTTCTCTCTTCCCCTTCTCCCTCATCATGCTATCTTTCTCTCATCTCCTTATTTTTCTCTCTTCCTACCACCAGCAAATGCATCTACTCGATCTGCATCTCAATTCACAGTAAACTTAAACGCATAAACAATAATATGTCAAACAATTCATAAAACTTAAAATAGAAAGGTGATAGATCTTAAATGTGCTGTAAAATACATGAAACGAGATTTTAGAGAAGATAAGCACAACTTGTTGAGGCTGGGACAATGTATACCAAAGAAAAGGTCTGGTCATCATCAGGAATGGTTTTTGAATTGTAGCTCCCAAAACCAGTATCAGTTTCAACCCCTACTGCAGTGACTGAAGGAATAACTGAAGAGCCAGCACTAGAGAGAATTGAAATTGGTTTGTCTACTTTTTTATTTGATGCAAAAGTTGCTCTATAATTCAGTTCTTTTATGGATGAAGTTCTTATGAACTCAAGGATGGAAACTAATATGAAACAGAAAATAGGAAATATGCATTGCTCTATGAAGCAGATCAAGATGCAAGAAAAGGAGATTGATGTTGTTCAGATTGGTTGCAGTAGCAGGCCACAATGGGAGAAATCAGGCAACAGATTTATTTGATTTACATTGAACGCTGAGACCCAAATACACTGATCAGAATTGGACAGGTTGGGGAGAGTTGAAGGAATCAATTACATCATTGTAAGGATAAGAAGACCAGCTGTCACAATGGCAAAGAACTGCTTCAGCTTCCCCAAAAAATTGCCCCAAAACCTCCGGATTAAGTCCACAAGCTGTCAGTTCTGAGAATCCAAATACTCAGGATTTAGGGGGTTCCACGTGCAAGCAATAGGCACCCATAGCACAAGAAGAACCTGAATGTTCCAGTAGTTCAAAACCCTCCCTGTTCTCTACCTATCCCTCTATATGCATCATGGACCTTATCACTTTGACAAAAAACTAGTATCCCACACTATCTTGGAGATCAAAACCTAAACTGGCTAAAATCAGTTCTGAAGCAAATACCTATCAACAACCGTGAGTGGAAATACTGCAGCATGCATAGCCAACAACTTGATTTACATAATAGTATCTAGCACCTTAAATCATCAATAAGCCCAAACTAGTTCAGATCTTAGCACCTTACATACCCACCAATTCCTGAACATCCTAAGCACCTTTTGCACACCTGGTACACAAACAAAGTACCAGTATTCACTAAAATCTCTTCTGCAGAATACAATCAGATGCTTGGATGATCGTCATGGTTTTCAGTTTTTTCTGCATTTCTGATCTATCATGGAATACAAGCCAGAAGAAAAAAAAAATGTCTCAGATAACTGTCTTTATGAAAAAAAAAAAAAAAATATATATATATATATATAGCAAGGAAGACTCTTCTGCTCTTTTATAGCTCTCTTGAGTAGCTAGAGGAGTGCAGTTGCCCGAGGAGGATCCCCCAGAAGACAAATGAGGTGTTATGCCAAAGTATACAAGTTTTTATTATCACTGGAGTTTGGAGCCTCTGGAAGGAAGGGTGAAGTTGCCCGAGGAGGATCCCAGAAGACAAATGAGGTTTCAGTACCATAACATTTATTTGAGAAGATAGTGACCATACACCACAACATGATTAAGGAATCATAGGGTAAATGGAATTCAAGGACATTCCTCAACCTAATAGAGATCATTATGAAGTTATCCCAAAATCTAAAAAATTTACATCCTTCAGTATTTCCTACATGGCATGTGAACGAAAAAATGATATTATGTAAATAGCAACCTGTAAGTATAAAAAAATTAGGGTTTTATTGACTATTTGTTATTCCGTAGCATTGCATTTCCCTCTTAGGCTTATCTAAGACCTAAAGTTATTGTTGTCATGGTGGCATAATTGTCAAGGCGTTGCCTAGGCATCCAAGCACCTCAGTCGCCTTGTTGATGTCACCTTACTTTTGGACCCTCTCCACCACCTTCGGTTGCCTAGACCCCGTGACAACTATGCATCGTGACAAGGTGAGCCTGCAAGCATCGAAGTTTTCTCATTAAGATTGAAAGGACTTTGGGTACATTGACATTGAATTTAGTTCCATTACTCTAAGATGGTGTTTCTCCAGACCACTCTTTCAAATGTTGTTGACCCACCAAGCATATCTTAAAAGTTTAAGGATAATATCTTTAAACCTCTATTGAAGAATTCAGCTTGCCAAGTTGGTTAAAATGTCAGTTTTAATACCACAGATTCTTGTTTCAAACATGTCTTCACCAGCAAACCCATTTGTCGCTAAAGTGCTTGCTTGCCAAATAAAAGAACGTCCTTCACAATAATCTCTTTACATATGGAAAATTTTCAAAATTACCATCCATCTACAGATAAACAGCCTTGTGAAGCCCACACCTTTCTTAATTTAATTATGTCCAATTCAATCTCTATCGAAGAACTTTTCAATTTTACATTCCTTGAATCTGCCATAAATTTTCCATGCCGATGAGAACAAGAGAATGAGGTAAAGACAACAATAACAATACCAAGAAACAAAGGCCAACTTTTTTCTGGTTACAGATACTAATTGTGGAAGATTGGATAAATTTCAAGCAATGATACCAGAAACAGAAGCAGAAAACAACTAGTACACAAACAAAGCTAACAGGAATCACTTGACCAAAGAAATGAACCAGATAAGCAGGAAGCACCTTGGCTGCACGGTTGTCATGGCATCTAGGCGAACCAAATTGTTGGAGGGACCTGGACACAAAGCAACCGCCTAGGCGACCAAGGAGCTTGGACACCTAGGCGGCACCTTGACAACTATGGCTGATATCATTTAAAAATAAATAAAAAATAAAAAAAAGAACTTATCCTAATGCCAAAAAGAAATGCAATAAGTAAGAAGCATAAATAAGTTTTCCTGAGGGGAACAGTCTCCAAGTATGGAGGGAAATCTCTACAGGACAGGAGCAGGATTACAGTTTCAATCCTGCAATGTTACTCTTTGAAATATAGGTTTCTCTGTCAAAATTAAACTCAACTATTTGTCGGAAAAAACTTTCTCTTTGGATGCAAACTCGAGTGCTGGTAGTCCACTTGGAAAGGACACTATAAGGGTATGTTTTCTACACTCCAGATTGTGAACGACTCAACTGGGATTCACAAACAATCATTCGAGAACTAGCTTCGCATCTAAGAGGCTCACTTGTTGGCCCGCTCTAGCTCAGCAGTCGGGAAGAAGAGCAGGCATCTATGAGATTAGTTGCCCTTAGTTCCGAAATCAGAAGCTCAACAGCCAACTCTCAGTTTACCTGGGAAGACAAGACCTTGGCCAACTACTGTAGCTCCACACTCTTAAGTCCTAATACTAACTGGCTTACTTCTGGCTCTGACAGTTCTACTTCCAAAGCAACAGTTACCAATTGCCAGCAAGCAGTAGAACTTAGGCTAAGGTAAACTTACAGGTGGAAAGTTCCCCTTGTCCCTGATTAATCAAGAATGGCATCCTCTTAACATTACATCAATCATCACTCAGGATGACCACAAAATAGATAAGTCCATCAATCCACCATTCCTCGTTGGGAAAGTTGCAATACGCATTTGTGAATTTTCATTCCAGTCACATATCTAAAATTCAAAACAGACAAAAAGAGCTCACATCTAATGAGTTTCCTTCGAAATATAAGATTTTGATCAAGTGAATAATAGAGAATCCTGCTAGACACCAATTGGCCAAGCTTAATTGCAAATCAAGTCTCAAATCCATTCACAAAGAGAATGTACTGGAGCATCCGCTCTCAATTTCATAAAAAGAAAATAAACCTCCAGAATATGTTTTTTTATCATTCAACCATGACCTTGATAAAAATAAAAATAAAAAAGGGTATGGCCCTTGAGCAAATGAACTTCCGAAGTTAGGAAATCTATAAAAGTCAACCTTGGAATGAGTTATCAGAGGGTTGACGAATCCAGTAACAATTATGGGCAATTTGGAGACTATAATCTACCATTAAAAAATTGAAAATAGATTTCAAACTCTGCAGTTTTTTTTCCCCCCTTTCTCAATGAAGAACTGAAGCTGAGATCAACATTTCTGGAGACAATTAATGGTCTTCCATTAACTTAAGGGCATCTTGGCCTCATCCATTACCAAAATTTTCTACAATTGTGTTATCTTCATCTCATATGGGGAAGAAAACATATCAATGATAACCCTATGCTAGTCACAAAGATTCACAAGTCACTTTTAACAAGTAAATTATCATATCCATTGAAATGATCTAACATCAAACCAAAATTGGGGCTTTCGGGTAAGAACTACAATAAACCAGTCCATGAAAGTCCACAGTGAACTCAATTTACAAATATATATAAACTATTGTAATTTGAGGGAAAAAAAATTAGAAGGCAGAGGCCGGAACAGGTGAAATCATAGGACATTACTTGAATGTTAAAACAGGAATATGTGAAGAAATGATCAAACAGTTTTATTTGCCACAGATTTCTGAAGCTTGGCTTGTGCTCAAGTGATAGCTTCCCATCCATGAATCCTTAACTCCATGAACCCATCTTTAACTGGAGACCTATCCAAGTTTTTCTAGCTAAAAGAAACAAGATCCAGCTAATAAGAGAATGCCAATGTATCGCAGGGAAACAGATATTGCCCCACCTAAAATAGACAAATCGAACACATATGTTGAATTCTTAACTTCAACAAGCAATGGACAAACCTCCAAGATGAAAACTTTAATCGTGAATTTTGACGCCATTCAAGAACTCTGAAATACTCTTACACATAAATAAAATATATATTAGTTTGCCCAAAACAGATAAGACATTGACAAAAATGTATACCCAACACACAAAAGTAGTACATCAACTCCTCATTCAAAGATAAATGCGAACACAAGTAGTTGGAATAGCACAAATCAGAAGGATGGAAAAACCTCATTTAAATGTAGGAACAAATAATAAAAAAATACTTGCAATTGACCCAGACAACAAATTATTCAAGAACCATTTTGAAATATCAATCATGAACACTAATTTCATAACCAAGCAGCATCTCGCACCAATCCCAGAAATCGAATCCACAGATATCCATACATTTACCTAAGAAGCACACACGGACAGACGCGAACAGAGAAGAAGCACTGTCAACCATGATCAATTCCATACGAGGACTACGATTAAGTAGTTAATCATTGTTAAAAGAACACTAAATTACCTTTGATTCCATGATTTGTTTCAGGCGAAGTAGCATATTAAGCGCCTCTTCCTTCGCAGCAGAGAGTTCCTGCTGGAAGCGAAGGGCCTTGCGCTCCGAGACCATAATACGGGCCGCCGCCTCTTTCGCCGTATTAAGGATTATATCAGCATAAACTTTCTTCAAAGCCGCCATTTTCTACCAAAAACAATACATAGAACATCAAACAGAAGAAAATTACCAACAACTCGAAGAAGAAAACAAATTTACAGAAAAGAAAGGCGACGATAACAATCCGCTACTGACATTGAACAAGTACCAAAAAGCGGTTCCGAAAAAAATACTAACAAAAAGATGAAATTCCGAGGAATGGAGAAGAAGAAGGAGGAGATGGTAGTTGAAATAAATAATAGGTAGCTAGGTCTCTTACCTCAGCTTCTTCCATCCTTTAATGGCCGTTTCAGTTCAGACCAGGTTAGAAAGAGAGAGGAAGAGAGGGAGGTTGTTGTTTCCCTTCCCTTGGAGCTTGTCTGTTATGAACTGAAAGTCCTGACCTGATTACCCGATTACCCTCTCGTTTCACTCCAAATTACTATCTTGCCACTATAGTAGACCTAATATAACAAAACGAAGAATTTTAATCTGGGAACCGGAAGGGATCAGAGGACGCCGCTGATTTCAATTTCAAATTTTGAAACTCCTTTCTTTTTTTAAAATCGATGGTGTAGATTGTGGCGCTGCATCAACTGCCAGGTGCCGTCGGTGTATATTTCTATTACGGGAAACGGTTTTAATGTCCTCCAGTCCCTTCTTCAGACACTACTCTGTTACATACTATGGAGGTGGATTGTGTAGTGTCTACAGTGACTCTACACACTCTTTGGTCCTTTTGACTTCGAAGTCCTAATTACATGAGAACCCGTCTCACGTGAGATTTATTTATGAACCGTCGGATCAGAACAATCACGAGATTTAATTTCAGTCCAGATATTATTGGGTACTGTGACACATGTCGTTTTTCGTTGGGAACAAAGATATCCTTTGGTGGGACCACGAAATGTTGGATCTGAGATCTCAATCGTGCATGTGTGCCACGTCGACCTGTAATCTGTAAGAGCGATAATGAAATCACATGTGCTGACGTGTCATATTACTTTTAATTTGTGATTGGCACTGTTTACGGTCGTCGGATTGGAATAATTGAACTAATGGCCCCTTACTTAAGAGTTAGAGGGGCCCCACTAATCACCCATGAGAGCCGAAAAGCATTATTTAACGAATCAATTTGGCGGGAGTGGATGTCAGTAAAAACGAGAGTCCGTGCGCCCGCCCGCCCGCCCGCCATGTTACCCGGATAAAAGCGTTCGAAATTGTAGAACGTAGAGAATGGTTTTGTCACATTGGACTAAACCCGGATCCATAAACAGATCCGAATAGATTATAAAATATGAGAAAAAAAAATGTTACCTGATCGTATGGTCTCTTCGCCAAAAGAAATGAGGTCATCATTTCACCCCCTATGTCTAAAAACACTAGCCATTAGACCAAGTAACATTATTTTTTCCAAAAATTATATGGGAGTCTTTTTCTTCTTTTTTGTATAAGTCAAAATTTTCCTCTATAATAGGTTGGAGGAACGCTTGTTTACCACATCGAAAGCCTAGCTTGTTAAACAAATCTAAACAACCAAAATACATGAGAATCTCATGTAACTCCAACTGCAACTTTGCAAGGCCTAATTGCATGACCTTTTGCCGGCTGAGTTTGGCTCATTCTCTTGCAAGAAATCTCTAAAAAAAACCAACCAATTCAGATTCTAATATTGTGTTTGGTATACATTCTTGGAATGTATTCTAAATCGATTATACGTTCAAAGAAATCATGTCAAATGCAGCATTAGTCTTCCTTTCATCCATGATCTTAATTTTTAAAATATGAACCCACTATTTATTTTACATATATTTGTCATCTTAAATTCTCAATCTCAACATCTTGTGTCTTGTGTTCCCACCCTATGAAAATCTCAACTATGAATTGTGTTTAAAGATAATGAATTATAGAATTGTACTTTGAAAATGTTTTGAATCATATGATTGACTTTTTGAAAGTAGAGCTACCGTTTGCTATCATTTCTATGAATGCCTTATTGACCTATAGAATGCATATCAAACACAACATAAATATAGAATTAAAAAAATAGAATTGATCAAAATATCTTTTATATATATATATATATATATTCCTAATGTATCATGGAAACCAAAGACAAAATAATGGCACATTGGCTAGATCTGGAAGAAAGGGTAGAAGGACATTAATAATGCCACAAGGCTTACCATTTGAAAGGGGAAGTGACTAGTGACCAAGTGAGCGAGCTATGGATGATCCTATACACCCCCCCCCTCCGATATCATTCCTCCTTACCTCTCTAGTGTACATGAATAGTCACATTTGGCCTAGTCCAATGAAGGTCTCATCAATATTAGGGGTGTCAATTGATCGGTTTGGTTTGGTTTTTAATTTAGGCTGAGTCAATTTTAGTGTAGGAATGATGAATCCAAATTAATAAGGAAATTTTCGATGTTAAATTTGGTTTATTATTTCGGATTGCTATCTAGTTGCTTTCGATTTTGGTTCAGTTGGATTTGATTTACCATACGCATTTATAGAATATTTATGCAAAAAAACTAAAACTGGTTTTTTATGAGTTTTGGATTGATTTTGATTTTGATTTTTTTGTTGGTGAAAATTTCTTAACAGTTTGGTTTTGCATGCATTCGGTTTTTGGTTTGAATCGGATTTGAGTTCGTAATACCCTAGGCCACATTCGACTCCAATAGAAATTCGGCTCAATCTAAGATTATTTTGATTTGGTTCGATCAATTTTACCAGTTCGATCGGTCTAGATTTTGATAACCCCTAATCAATACCATGCCTGGGTTGATAACTATGGAGTGAGGTGGGGCCGTGGGGGTCATGGGTGTGATTCGAATACTCGCCAGTATGATAATGCGTATCTGAGAACTAGACAACAATTGTGATGTGTGCCCGTATACTACGAGCCGTTGGTTGCGCCCTTGAGAGGACCCCCGTCCGAGGTAGGCGTGTGAGGAGAAATGTACCTGACCATACCAAAACCATGCGGGGTATGAATTAGTAGGAATTGGATGGGCATTGGTCCTATGCCATCATTACATGATAAGATTATTTGATCAATTCAAAATCTACCACGTTGGCATGTCAAATGGAAATACAGAATTTGTTTTAGATGGACCCCAAGGTCTCTATCCACATTTCGACTTATTAGGCACAATCCATTCTCCAAATCCTAACAATGATGGAGCATGCCAAACCCTATTCGTCTAACACAATCAGAAATTGCTAGTAAAAAGAAGAGAAAATTACTTGATTATCCAAAATCAGTTTTCAATTTACAAAATTAACCACATCATGTTTATGTTAATTGAATTACTCAAATTGAGCTTGGGTATTTCAAAAATACCCAAAACAGTGTCTCACCTTCACTTTTTTGACAATTTTAACCCTGGTTTTCCTCTACCTGTCCGATCACCATACCATTGGAAATTAACCCCATTGCTGGAAGTGATGGCAGAGAGAGGTTGGAGACAAAAACTAAGGAATAGATCCAAGAGGAGATTAGTGTGCGAGTGTAGCAAGAATAGCAGTAAAATGGAAGATGACCAAAACGAAGACGTCTTTGGGAAGGAAAAGGAAAAGGAAAAGGAAGAGATGAGTGTACCACCGCAGCAACAATAGCAGCAAAACCAAACCTATGAAGAAGACCAAAACGAAGCGGAACACAAGTCAGATGCTTAATGAGGGCTTCCGAAGATGGACACCTCTGATGCTTAATGTCGGATTTGAAGAGAGATCGGTGTTCGATGTTGGTTCGTCATTACAACTCTGTTTCTTTCAAAAAAAAAATTTGGGGGGGAGGGGGGGTGGTGTTGGGGGTGGGCAGGGTGGGTTGGTTTCTATTGAATCCAACATTCATTGTAGAGATGGCTAGTGTCAAACATCGGTTTGTTAGACACTGCCTCTTTGGAGAATTTTTTTGAGTATTTCTTGTTAAATCCGACGCTTTCAATGCCAGATTTGTGAAGAGCCATGCCTGGTGTCGGATCTTCACTTTTCTCTTTGCCCATTTTCTTCAAAGAACTGAGAGCCATACCTAGGGTTCTCAATGCCGGATTTGCAAAATCCAACACTCGTCGGGGTTCTCTTTGCGTGGCATATGCTTGATGCTTTTTTTTGTTTTTAATCGGTCCACACCTTATAAAAGAGGGAAAATGACTTTTCTGTGGATGCTTCCTCGTATGTTTTCGTTGACCCTCACATACACACAAGAATCACACTCTTCCACCGGAAACACTTTCCCAACTTTGTCATACGCCTCAATTAACAAAGTCACATTTCCTTGCCATCTGGTAGAATTTGAAAAGAACTTGGGTTCCATGAAGTAGATGACACATTCCAATCTCCAAGTTAATTACAATAAAGTAAGAAAAAAATGTTGCCTAATCATGTGGCTCTTGCACCCAGATACAAGAGCTCGTGAAATTATTGACTTCCCCCCTTGGAAATCAGAATTCTCATTTATGTTGAAGCCCCTATGTGTCTTCTCATTGACCCTGCACTGAAGTAGAGGCCACTCGATTATACAAGAATCTCTTGCCCTTACAAGAGAGACATTTTCACCATAACTAATTTAGAGGAAGTTTTCTTTTTGGGAGCACAACCAACACCAACACCAATGGTCCTTGTGTCTATCTCTCTCTTCCCTATAAACAAGGGTACACATGTCTTGTCACATGGGTTGGAAAAGAGATGGGAGCGCTGGCATAGACCGCACTCTTGAACAGAACATTTTCCCCCTAATTTAGTGGTATTTCTGTAATTTCTAACATTAAACTTAATTTAAGAATTATTTGTTACTATTGGGATGAAATTGATACTTGATTGATACCGGATCAATGTCACCATGATTTTGAGGGGTAACATAGTGGAAGAAAAGAGTCTTGGGAGGCAAAATCATCCAATCCAATCCAATACACATCAATATCGATTTTGAAAGCAATTGATATCCGATCAAATACCATAAACTAAAACCATGAATTGACCTCTAATATAATTTTTTTTTGGGGGGGGGGTTGAATTCATTTTTGTATTCTTGATTCTTGAACCATCATGTTTTTTCTATCAAAAAAAATCATGTTTTACCCATTGCTACATTTTTACATTGCATTGAAGCTTCACTAGGTAAATGTGCAGTCATTTTCACATGGATCCACCTATATCTATCAAAGTTTGTCAAGTGGCAAAATGCAAAACCCTTAGCAATTTGGTAACGAATTTAATTTTCTTTTAAAATATTTTTATTCGTAACAAATTTCCAGAGATAATATTTAAAAATAAAAGATCTCCCACTATATGTTATAAAACCCTTACCAACTTTAGCTAATGCTTATATTATAATTGAAAATAATCTTTTTTTGGTCGAAATAATTGAAAATAAACTTAAATAATATTGGATAATTTGGGTCAGCGTGTTTGAATTATCAAATCTAAATTTGATTTCATCTTAAATGATAAGTAGTAGTTGTCTAAAAAAAACAAATTTTAATATTGTATTAAGTTTAAGTAACTTTTGATAATAAAACAAATGGGTTTAAAAGGTAAGATAATAAATATATTAACACCTTAGAGATGTTAATAAGAAAATTCTAATCTTAAATTGGACAAATAGTTGTTAAACAAAAGCATATTTCAAACAACATATTAATATTTCATTAAAAGAATTCGTTATAGGCCTAAATTTAAAATAGAGTCCAAATTCTCTCCAACATTGGATGGCTGGCAGCACCTGGGCACACACCCATAGGTGCCACCAGCCGTCGCATCCATCGTTGGAGAGAAGATGTGGGCATTAATATATGGCAACTAAACAACTTATATGGCCTTTTCAATATAAAAACACATACAAAAAATAAATAAATAAATAAAAATTGTGGTCAAAGTATTGACAATTTGATATTCTCAAGGATATAAAAAAGAAAAAAAAAGGTAGGATAGACATAGTTGTTTAGTTCCCATCGAAGGTAGACAAGGTTTCAAAACACATAATCTATGAATAGATCAAAAAACTCTAAAATTGGTCCTTAGATTTGAAAACTTAATGATTCTAAAACAATTCAATTGAGTCAATTGACTCATTTTTTTTATGGGATCTAAAAATTTTATTAAAAGAAAGATTCTAACAAAAGAAAACATTTACAATGAAAGGAGGTGGCTGGAATTAATAGAAGAAGAAATGAAGAAAAAAAAATTAATAGAACTAATGTCATCAACGATCAGTGGTATCACCCAGTATTTTTTTTTTCGTGTTATCCTGAATATTTTCTGGGACCTGTAATAGCTCCTATAATTTTATTAAAAATGAAACTAATAATAAAAAGATAAGGGGTACATAACCTGCTTTAACCCAACCTAGTAGAGACAAGTCACTCTATCACTCTTAGAACCTAAAAGAAAACACTTATAAAATAACTATTACATTCTAAAGACTGGTAAACCAGTTTTGTTCTCTCGAATGATGCAACTAAGATCACCTGGAAAAGGATTATGACCATAGAAAATCAAATTTATTGTAGACTTACAAGCAAAATTAGGTAACCAATCATCTGCTCGATTGCTTTCCCGAGATGAAAACGAGATGTGGGCTCTTAGAGAATCACAGAGGTTAATTACTTCCTGAAACCAATACCAACAGCTCCACAAATTATAGAATCTTTGGGTAACCAGCTTCACAATTAAGGAGGAGTCAGAATTAATGCAAAAATTGGAGAGGCCCCATTCCCACAAGATCTCAATCCATCTATAAGGGCCCTCAACTCAGTCATTGAATTTGAATACACCCCATAGAAATTGGAGAATGCTGCAAGAATATTCACGTTGTTGTTTCTAATAATGTCTTCCCCACCACTAATGCCCAGATATCCCTTACTTGCACCATCCACATTCAATTTAACCGGGAGGACATCAATAAATAGGAATTGGAGCCTTAACTCGACTTATAAGAGGATTTAACTTAAATATCTACAAAATAAAATCATCTCTCAAAGAAAGGAGTTTAGAGAATTTAGTGGGATAAGTGATCTCACGAATCCAATCTTTAACTCTCTCAATGATGGTAGCTGATGCATGTGAGTTTTCACCATGTCTTCTCCTCCCAAACAATAAATGTTGGCAACAAGCCCGTGATATGCTCGCAAATATCCTTGACATCAACATGGGATTGCCAATAAATGATCCTAATATTAAGTTCATGAGTTGAAACAACATCAATGTCCATTGTTCTTCAAAAAAAAATCCCAAACTCAGAAGCAGTTGTTCTCAACAATAAAGTGTGGGTTGTCGTTTCCCTTCAAGAATCCCTGTAACAAGAGCATTTAGATGCCAATGGAATACCGATTTTCATCAAAGCATTATCGGTTGGAATCTTTCCATTTAAGATTTGCCATGAAAAAAAAAAACTAATTTTGGAGAAACTAACTTATTCCATAACCATTTAGAGTAAGGAACTTGAGGGAGAGTGCAATCGAATCTCATTCCATGCTGAATAAGTAGAGAAAGAGCCATCGCTCACCGGGTCCAAACCAATCTGTCAACTTTACTTGATAATATAATGTTGAAGTTGAGAATATTATCCCTAATCTCCAGGAAGTCAATAACATTCAGCACATTTTGATACCAACTACCATCACCTCTAAGCACGTCTTTTATCCGAGTCTAAATGTTCACATTGGTGCCATCAACATAGTCGATTAGGAAGCTCATACCCGACTAGTTATCAAGCCAAAAATTCAACTCACCAGAGCCAACCAGCCATTTGGACTTTAATAAGATAAACTTTTTAAGCTCTAAGGCCCTTCGTCAATAGAAGGCTCAAGCCCATTTAAGTTCCAATTAAGAGATAGGCAGTTAGAGTGATAAACAAACTTCTAGCAATTGGCTATTGAGAATTTCCCAATCCCACCCTCTAACTGAAAAAAGTTTCATTGTTGTCTTGGTTGTAGCAACCCCATGGTAACAGCAAAAAAAAATAGAATTTCAGGGTGAATTTTTTTCACCCCTACACTTGGGATTCCATTTTGTTAATGATGTAACCACGTCGGCCTCATCCAACGTTATTATTTGTTTCGACCAGAAGCGATATGGAAAGAATATTGGGAGAGGGGCGATTCTTAATAAATAGGAAACCATTTTCTCCACCGGAAACTAAATAGAGTATACAAATAGTAAACTTGGAAAAAAAAAGACAAGACATCTAATCTATCTATTACTAAAGAGCCCCAAATCGCCCAAAGAAGGAATCTCATCGTTGATTAGTGATTATTCTTGCTACTCTTTTTTTTTTTTGTGTGAAAAAACATCATCAACAGTGAGTGTGGCAGTGTGTTGAGCATCGGATGGCTGAGATGACCTTGGGATGCGTGCCTAAATGTTCTTGGCCATCCGATGCTCACCACACTTGCACTCACTGCAGAGAATAACCGCTCCTTTCTCTTTCTCATTCCTCTGGCTGGTATCCAAGGTTGCAACTATTTGATTGCAACACAATTAGAAGCCAAGTTTCGTTCCTTTTAACTGGCCATAAAATAAGATCAACAACTAAATTCAAATTAGGGTTCGCGATATGGGGCTTGAGATGATGCCACTAGGGAGTAGGAAGGGTTAAGAGCCATGCATCGCAATAGATCGACGTCGAGAGACCTCTGTGATTCTGATCCGATTCCCACCGGAATCGTTTGAAAATTGCCAGAATGGCCTGTCCCTAGAATCGTTGCCAATTGGATCAAGTTAAATCTGGTTGAATCGGGTTTGGTATCGGTATCAGTGTCAACCGATTCTGCCGATCCTTATCGATACGGTTTTTTCGTAGAGACGCCGGTTTCCGACAATCTTTAGCCGGTATCCGCCGTTTTCTACAGTTATTTTCATTTTTAAACATCGAGATTCTTACCGACTTAACGGCTATAAAAACCTGCTAAAAGAATTTACTTCTGAGCCAAAACTCGGATTTTGAAAGAATTACATACTAATTCCCAACATAAACAGAATTCCAATCAGAAAATGACAAATTTTGTTATCCACAAAGCCGTCAAAACCGCAGGAGTTACCTGCAAGTGCTCGAGCCATTGGAGCTCCTTATGAGCTTCGTAGATTCTTTGTAGATGAACAGAGAAGCAAGTGATTTTACATTCCAACACGAATCGTCGTTCTCATGAAGAAAAATCAGATCTTTTACCGAGACTGATGCGAATCAGGACATATCGAAATGATTTTCCTGCACTCTCTCTCCATATCTAACCCCATATCTAACCCTGCTTTATCTTCTTCATTACTCAAATCCTCACAGATTGAACGAAGAAATTGCAGACTTTACTGGGGAAATTTTCCGGTAAAGAGGACAAATTTATTCGGGGACAGAGGATTCCTCTCCAGCGTTGGAAGGACCAGAGCGAAGCCCAAAGAGTTGATTTTGGGGAACCCATCAGTTACAGTCGAGAAAGGTAAGTACAGCTACGACGTTGAAACCCTAATCAACAAATTAAGTAGCTTACCCCCTCGAGGCAGCATCGCTCGATGTCTTGATATATTCAAGAACAAGCTCTCCCTTAACGACTTCGCTTCGGTATTCAAAGAGTTCGCGCAACGTGGAGATTGGCAACGCTCGCTTCGCCTCTTCAAATATATGCAGAGGCAAATCTGGTGTAAGCCCAACGAACATATTTACACAATCATGATCGGCGTGTTGGGTCGAGAGGGATTACTCGACAAGTGCGCTGAAATATTTGAAGAAATGCCCACTCACGGCGTTGCCCGTAGCGTCTTCTCCTTCACTGCTCTAATTAACGCTTACGGTCGGAATGGTCAGTACCAGACTTCCCTTGAGCTTCTCGATCGAATGAAGAAAGAAAGGGTTTCTCCCAGTATTTTGACTTATAATACTGTCATCCATTCCTGCGCTAGGGGCGGTTTGGATTGGGAAGGGCTTCTGGGTTTGTTTGCTGAGATGCGACATGAGGGAATTCAACCGGATCTTGTTACTTATAACACACTTCTCTTTGCTTGCGCCAGTAGGGAACTTGGGGACGAGGCCGAGATGGTATTTAGAAGCATGAATGAGGCTGGAATTGTTCCTGATATAACTACCCACACTTACCTCGTTGAGACATTTGGAAACCTGGGCAAGCTTCAGAAGGTGTCTGAACTCCTTAAGGAGATGGAGTCTGCTGGGAATTTGCCTGATATCACATCTTATAATGTGTTATTAGAGGCTTACGCGCAGTCAGGGTCAATTAAAGAGGCTATGGGTGTGTTTAGGCAGATGCAAGCTGCTGGGTGTATGCCAAATGCCACAACTTATAGTATTTTGCTGAATCTATATGGGCGGCATGGGCGTTACGAAGATGTTCGGGAGTTGTTTCTTGAGATGAAAGTGAGCAATACGGAGCCGGATGCTGCTACCTACAATATCCTGATAGAGGTGTTTGGTGAGGGTGGTTATTTCAAGGAGGTGGTCACTTTGTTCCATGATATGGTGGAAGAGAATATTGAGCCAAATATGGAGACTTATGAGGGTCTGATATTTGCTTGTGGAAAGGGTGGGCTTCATGCGGATGCCAAGCTGATTCTCTCTCATCTGAGTGAGAAAGGGGTGGTGCCAAGTTCTAAGGTTTATACTGGAGTAGTTGAAGCATATGGACAGGCTGCACTGTATGAGGAAGCTCTTGTTGCATTTAACACAATGAAAGAAGTGGGGAGTAGGCCAACTGTTGAAACATACAATTCCTTGATACGCACTTTTTCCTGTGGTGGACTTTATAGGGAGTCTGAAGCCATCTTGAGGCAGATGGGTGAGGCGGGTATTGCACGGAACAGGGATTCTTTTAATGGTATGATTGAAGCTTTTGGACGAGGAGGCCAGTTTGAAGAAGCTCTCAAGGTATATGTAGAGATGGGAAAAGCAAGATGTGATCCTGATGAAAAGACCCTTGAAGCTGTTTTAAGTGTGTACTGCTCAGCAGGTCTAGTTGATGAGAGTGAGGAGCAGTTCCAGGAAATTAAAGCTTCAGGAATTATGCCTACTATTATATGTTACTGTTTTCTGCTCTCAGTTTATGCAAAGAGTGACAGGTCAGTGTTCTATCTTTTTTTCCCTTATATTTGTATCATATTTTCTCCTAAGATGGATTGCACTGATGTAGTTTCTTCCCATTGTCCATTGATTGACTTGCTCACACCGACAGAATGATGAGAGATATACCTTAGTTCCCAGCTAAGTATGATTGAAGTGACAAACATAGATCATTTTAATATGTACATGGAGTAGGAGATATCTGCATTAGTTCAGAGAGAATTGTACTTGGGTTACAACTTGGAATAACTATAATATCTTCTTTTTGAAACATTATACCATGATAACACCCTCTCCTGGGGTCTTCAAGGAGGGATGGCTGAAGTGGGCAGGACAGGGTAAGCACAAGATTTGGTTGTTTGCAAGACCCTACCTGCTTTTAATAACTGATCTGTAGTATGTAGTATGTAAAACCTGCAGAATGATCGATTGTGAAAAATGCTACATTTTCTACTATTTCCCTGTGGTGAAATTTGATGGGTACCAAATAGAAACGATAGAAAACTACAAAAGGATGAGGCTGCCTTTGAATCTGTTTTCTGTTTTTCTCCTTCCAAAGATGCAAAACATCCCAATTGAATAAAAACAAGGAACGGATGATTGTTTGACTGCCTTTTAGGTCTGAGAATTTGTTTGGTTCCCAAAATTTATCATGGCAAACATGGAATTAGTAGGTTAAATCACTAAGAAGATAACAACTACTGGTAGGTTATGAGGGATGGTGTAGAAATTCTGTGATTAACACTGGTCCTTTGTTGTTCTGAAAAAAAGCAGCAGTTTTGTAACCAATCAGTATCTCAGAGCTAGTACCCAATATATTGGTTTAATGGAAAAAGAACATTTATATCTTGGTTTACTAATGGGCGAGTTGAACTATTGTTTCAACCACTTATCCCAAAAGCTCAAGCTATTAAGTAAGGGTGATAACAATGTATATCAGCACCCCCCCCAAGGATTTCCTCACCTAGCACCCGTGTTACCTAGACCAAGGATTTTCTCACCTAGCCACAGTCCTTCGAGCTAAGTACCCAAGCCACCGGCCAAGGATTTCCTTTGCTGACCACAGTCCTTCGGGTCAAGCTAACAACAAACAAAATGAGCTTCTTCAAGCTCACAACACTTCCAGTAGAATAAGACTTCTCAGTAACCAGATAGCTGAACACATTTAAGCACACTTTGAACTGATTCTCACAAGATCCTTCTTTTCATGCTCTCTCTCTTTTTCTCAAGATGATTTTTCACTTTAGGACAATAATTATCAGTTGATCAATTTTTCTGTAGTCTAAAACCTTAGACTCAAGCCATATATACGGGCAACACACTAGCCGTTTAGAACTAGCTGTGAGAGTCAAGATAAGGTTAACTAGGTTCATGAATGTTTAAAACAAACTTTCAAATTCAAATGAAAAGCTTTAATTAAATCATTGAAGTTTAAAGCAAACTTTCAGATTAAGTTGAAGTATTAAATAAAAATTAAAAAATAAGTTTTCTTAGTGGAAAACATCAAGTACAAAACAAACTCAATTTAGTGAACAAGTTTGAATAAGAGTCTTTAAAACCTTTAATGTGGAAAACATTAAATATAGGGTAAAACAAAATTCATGAACTTCCTTAAAATGAATTTAAACTTTGAGTGGAAATCATTAAATGCAAAAACAAACTTTCAAAACAAGTTTAAATAAGAAACAAAACTTGTAAGACGATTCAAGAGAACTTAAAACAAGTCCTCCGGTCAAAGTCCAATTGATGTACATGATATAGCATTGAATAGCTTCACATCACGAAGACACAAACCATGGTGCATTAATTGCTCCAATCACAGACAAGCGCATGTTGTTTCGGTTCACTGCAGAAACAGTGTGTCTAGTAAACAAGGCTTCTGTTTGGACGGATGATGCCACAGATGATAAGTCTTATCATTCACAGGTTTAAAACAAGCAATAGACTGTTTAGGTCACGGATGACCACAGTAGCTCACGGTAAACCATAGACAGTAATATAAGGTTTCTAAGTCAAACCTCCTACTTTCCTAAGGTTAGTTGAATTAGGTCTCTAAGTGAGTTACTTACTTGGAATTTTCTTCCATATCTTTTGGATATCAATAATATCAAGGTTACAATTGATTTGACATTTGGGACACTTGATCTTGATTATTGAAAGATTTCTTCATCAAAGAGATTTGTCTTGAAGCTGTACATGTCTTTTTGTTCATGACGGCCACAGCTCTCCACGGTTGACCTCAGCAATTCTTCATCAACTTATCATGCCATCTTTTGCTTTGCGGAAGCCTCCTTAACAAAATCAGATCAGTCAATTGGTTTCCATATCCAAAACACATTATCAAAATAGTATGTTCATTTAGCTCAACAATTTACTTGAAGAAAATGGGTCAAAGACATTCAAAGTCAAATATTGGAGCTGTCTTGAGAAATATTTAGAATTATTGAAGCAATTTAGTGTTAGTGCTTGAAAAATGTAATTCCTATGCTGCCTAAGGTGCTTAGGTGTTAAGGTCCAGACTGAGAGACGTTGTGCCACAAATTCTCTTTACTGCAGTATAAGTACTGTTTCTTTTGCTAATGTGCATCAGTACACCCAACAATAACATTACTTTATGATGTCACGGGTAAGAATGCAAGCTTTGTTCTAATGTTCCTTATGAACTGTACTCACCAAGTTGTTTCAAATGCAGTATTGACAAGAAAGATGCACAAATAAGAGCTTGAAAGAATATTTCCTTTTCTGTCCCACACCCCAGGAAAAGAGGGGGGAGGAAGTAGTGTGTTGATGTATACATTGACGCTGCCTTTCCCTAACAGTTTGAGATTTTAGGGAAAATGGCAGCAAACATGGTATCATAGTAGAGAGGTCAAGTGTTCAACTCTAGGGAAGTGCGTCGGAAGAGTTTTCCCGTCATTTCTTCTCCCTCGGTGCTGTGTAAAGGAAAGGCCACGTGAGCTCCACATGCAAGGACCATGAGATCTTGGCCTGCATGTGCGGGGGAGTGTTGATTTATACATTGAAGCTGCCATTCCCTAACAGTTCAAGCTTTTAGGTGAAACGGTAGCGAACAGGTAGGTGGCTTCTAATATGATTAGATGGTGGCTTGCATCAACGTCATTGTTTAGTTAAAATAGATCAATGACACTTGTCCCAAAGTGGTCATTTAGTCTTTGCAGTACAGGTACCATCAGTACTCTTTTACACTCAATAACACTTTTTCCATGCCTTTTGCTTTGTTGCCATGCTTTACATGGAGGCTGGTTCTGTTCATGGAGCATCTCATTTCTTGATCTTCTGCATGAGAATTGCTGTGCTACATACTTCTTGTTCTAATTAAAATTGCCTTGCAATGTCCTGAAATACGATAAGCAGTTTGCTTATACTATATGAATCTCCATTTTGTTGTGGGCCTTGTTTTCTTTCCTGGTTTACTTTTGGTACGATTTGGATTACTACTAAGCTTGAATAAGCTTTCAGGTGGGATGGTGTATATGAGCTACTGGAGGAGATGACCACTAATAGGGTATCTAATATGCATCAAGTGATAGGAAAGATGATCAAGGGAGATTATGACGATGACTCTAATTGGCAGATGGTTGAGTATGTCTTTGACAAATTAAACTCTGAAGGTTGTGGCTTGGGTTTGAGGTTCTATAATGCTGTTCTAGAAGCATTGTGGTGGCTGGGCCAGAAGGAGCGAGCTGCAAGAGTGCTCAATGAAGCAACAAGGCGGGGCCTTTTTCCTGAGTTGTTCCGGAAAAGCAAGCTCATGTGGTCTGTAGATGTCCACAGGTATTGTATCAGAAAGTTACGATTGCAGGTTGTACCCTGTGAATACTTCTTCTAAAATTGAACTGCATTTTCTTTGCAGGATGTCAGTAGGTGGTGCTCTTACAGCAATATCAGTTTGGCTCAACAATGTATATGGCATGTTCAAAAATGGGGAAGATCTTCCTCATTTGGCAGCGATTGTAGTTGCGTAAGTCTTTCTCTTCCCTCTTGGATACTCTTAAAGTGTCAGTCTCTTAGACAACAAATATGGTCCATGGGAGGTACAAAGTCACGACAAACAAAACAGGATGTCCGGCATTTTGTATACCTAGAATTGAGCAGATTGGATGATCACAGCCATGCAATATAGGCAGCCTTTTGGACCACCAGAAAATCCATCTGAGAAAGCAAAAGAAGGTCCATCGTTATAGTGGACGGCTGTGTCATCTGATAACATCTATTTTTTTGCTAAATATCTCCCATTGGTCCTGGATATCCTTTCTGATGGTTCTACTTTCCTGTTTACCAGGCGTGGGGTGATGGAGAAAATCTCTGAAACACGGGAAATTCCTATTGCAAAGTTGGCCTATTCATTTCTCAATGATAATGTGTCATCATCCTTCTGTTTCCCTGGGTGGAACAAGGGCCGAATAATCTGCCATAGACCACAGCTCAAACGAATTCTAAAAGGTTCTGAATCGTCATCAGACGAGTCCAGAAACGAGTTGGTTTCTATTAATAACTCCACTTTTCCTCTTTCTGGCATGAGAGTATCCATGGCTGATGTCAATAGCGGCCAACATATTAATGTGGACTCTGAAATAGGCATTGGAACAAGAACAAAGCTTATGACAACTGCAGTCTAACAGATTAACAGTTGCACACTGCTTTGTTTTCCGGAGCTCGCTTGTGGTTGGGATATTGTCATCCCCTTGAGAGAACTTACAGAAATCGGGATCAGTTAGACACCAGAAAGAATGCAGCAAGACATTAAATCAGGGCTGAGGCTCTTTTTTGTGTATGGTTGATGGAGAGAGAGAGAATGTCTCATGTGTAAAATGTAGCTGAGCTGAACAGTCACGTCAAATGAACGCCATGTGAAAGAACCAAGTGCTTGCAGCATTTGGTCACCACGCTCAGTTAGATTGGTCCCCATTGGATTGGTTCGCTAATTTATCCACCAAGTTGGAAAAAAATAAGGATCCCCTAAAGATCCCCTTTTTGTTCCTAGCTGGAGAAGAGCAGTTCTTTTCTCAACACTTGTAAGTAATTTTTTGTCAGAATTTTCTGAAATCCTTTGGTTTTCTGTAGAAGTATTTCTGTTAAAAATTAAAGAGCTTTACCTATGCATAATATGAATCCTCCATTACATAAGCAATGCACAATTCATTGATAGGGCTAAAAATTAGTTGCTAAAGTTATCCAAAGTATCCTGGTGGAGTGCCGTGCTAAAGATTGCTATGGACCAATCAACAAAAGTGACTAGTGCCCCTGAAGAGCAGATGGGGTATCATATATTTGAGTTGTCTTTAAACTCCTCATACCATGATATATATTGTCTGTGTTGTAGAATGCAGCCATCAGGATTTCAGGCCTTTTAGCTTCATAAATTTCTTGGCAGTTCTTTAGGTTTTTCCCTTGGATGTGAAGGTCCTCGTTCCTCAATTGATTGCACAAATTGTAACATTGGATATATTTATTAGCATCAGAGGAAGGATTTCAAGCCAAGTCAAAGAAGAAACTAAGGTGTTAATTACCCGGCACAAGAATTGATTAGTTCAAAATAGTCGGTGAGGGATCAATTTTTTGTTAGAAGTGAAGGAGGGAGGCCAAAACATGTAAAAGCATGGAATTGTGGTGGTGGTTTTTTTTTTTTTT
>NC_056561.1:33703812-33706398 GCF_013358625.1 Macadamia integrifolia | reverse complement strand
GGGGGGGGGGTGGGTGGGGGTGGGGTGTTATCAAGAAAGAGCTGATGGGAACCCCAAATTTTGACGTCTTTTAGTGTCTATTCACCTTACAGGCCTTCATTTTCTGAGAACATGACAGTGGAAGATTCAACCAATTTGTGTGAAGACTATTTCCTCAATCCACATGATCTCACTGTAAATTAGTTCTATATGCTTCTTTTCATCTTCACCCAACATCATTGTTATGAATCTTATATCAGTAGACACATGGGGGGTTGATCCCACATAGGTTATGAAAGGAATTTGGTTTGGGTTTATAAGGTTTTGGGTTTCCTTACTTTATAAGCTGGTTTATAGTGTTGAGTTCTTGATGTAGATAAGTCACTTGGGCTCTACTCCTGCATTAGTTCTCCCAAGGTTCGTATCAGTTGTATCAGACCAGTCGAATCTTGATCCCGACCCTTTCATGGAAGGGGCAATGGCCACTATTAATTGCAGAGTATCCTGTTTCAGATATTAATCAGCCTATTTGATTCCCTATACATTGCCAAAGCCACAGTAGCAGGGGAGGATTATCTGTTTCTCACGTAAGTTGCTTAAATAGAATATTCTCTCATTTTTTTTCTCTCATCTGAAAAGCAAAAGAAGTGCCCTCACAGACCAGCAAAAGCAAGTACATATATGTGGCTTCCACCAATGGACCACAAAGAAAAACATTACAAGATACCATAATGTGCATGCAGGTGGTAAAGTTTCTGGGGATTGGTATCTGCCACTTTATATCATTTTTTGCATAGTAGATCTGAGTTGAAAATTGAAAACATAGCAGATCTTGATTGAATGAAAAAAAAAAAGTCAAATTGATACTGAATCAAGATCTGATCCATTGATTGCCCTACTTCACCCTTTAGTTGTTAGATTTAAACCTATTTCCCTTCTTTTCTGCAGAAATTTTCTTTCTTGGCCTCCTCCAAAGAAAGAAGAGAGTAGGAAAAGATGGAGATCATTAATCAAGTTAGGAGGGTCTGCTCTCAATGATGTTTAGGATGGGTTGACTTCAATCTAATCTAACTCAGATCCAATCCAAATTAGGGAGGAAAGGAAAAAGTGGGTTGCTAGAGATATAGTTGTTGAGCTCCTTTGTTAAATACCCTTGAAAAGGTGGCTGTTTTGTTATTGAAAGCCTTAGTAATTGAAAAACCATAGAGATTAAGACTTTTTATTTTCCTCCTATGAATGTGAAGGGCTTTTTGAAACTAGAGTCCTTTTCACATGTTATTTCTAAGGTTCATGAATGAGTCCTTGTTAAGGAAGACGAAATCAACTCTTACTCATTAAGTCTTCTCCAACTTTGATGGGATCCAAACAAAGATCCTACTCCCAAATTCTTATAGATAGTTACATCTAACAACCTCAACCAAGGTAGAAATAATAAAAAAATTAACATTACTTGTCACTTGAAGTTTCATAAAGAAAGGAAAAGATATATTTTTATGATAAAAATATTCAAATATGTGAAGAGATTTCTCATGACATCAGAGTGCAGTTTCTCACCAATAAGCATAGTGGAGAATAGTTGGTAGGGGGAATTTAATATAGAGAGAGACCGTAACATCCATGGCATGGAATGTCAGAGAGCATGATAAAGAATCTGCACTGTAGTGTTGTGGCGATTCTTTTTCCTTCAAATATAATCATGGATAAGAAAAAGCATTCTCATACTAAATTAGAGTTTGAAAATTTTCATTTCCCTTACGAGTAAACGTAGCCTTTGAATATGTTTAAGAGAACCAAGTAATGTCTATCATGTGCCGAATTAGAACCAGTTTAATGTCAAAGACTATTATGTTTGGGCCTACATTAATATTTTCCTCCATGCCAATAATTTCTTCCACCTATCCTTATTTTTCATAAAAATAAAACAAAACTAACATTATCAAACAATTATAAGAAGAAAAAGGGTCCCAATGTATGAGTGCATGAGTCCAATCTGTCTGCAGTAGAGAATCAGGGAACAGAAATCAATTAGAATGCAAATGATTCAGAGCTGAGGGTCCCTCAAAGGCTCTTCAATGGACATTAGTTTGTGGTTTCGTCTCAACTCAATTACTATAGCATCTTTTATAATCTAATCTAAGTAGTGTGACATAAAGAGTTGAGGATTGAAATTTGAAAATGATGGATCATGGATCAAAAGACTCAAAGAGAGAGGTAGTTCAATCACTACTTTTCAGGATAAAAAGCTAATAATTTGTCAAAAGAATGATATTGCCCTGCAAAGGGTTGGCAATTAATGTGGTCCTTCTGTATAGTTTATTCCTGAAAATAGTCCCCACTTTCATTTCATGCATCTTCCCATAATCTCTGATTATATACATACTGATCAGTGTGAGCAAAATCTTCACTTAGCCTCAGCTAGCGGAAGGGTCTTTTTCTTTCTTTCCGTTATAAGTGTTATCAATTCGGCCGAATAATTCCCGAATAATTCGCCCGAACCGAATTTTTTCGAATTTTATCAAAAATTCGGACCGAATCCGAATTAAAAATAAAATTCTTTAAAATTCGCGATTTTTTCAAAAGTGAATATAAATCGCGAATAATTCGGAC
>NC_056561.1:33668957-33703792 GCF_013358625.1 Macadamia integrifolia | reverse complement strand
AAAAAAAAAAAACCCCAATAAGCTTTGTTGACCGCTTTTTTGACCGAATCCTTAAATTAATCAATCAAATTATTCCGAATAATTCTCCGCCCGAATAATTCCCGAATCCGAATTTGTTAACTATGGTTATAACTAAGGTTTTTTTTTTTTTTGGGTCACCCAGGGGTGGGGGGTTAATCTATCCTCCTACAGCTCCCTACCGGGTATTGCAACCCTACTCCTGAGAGGGAGGGGGGACACCCACACAAACACGCATGTGGCTAGAGTCAATCCTTAAGACTTTCAGGCACCAACTTCAACCAGTTGATGCTACTACCAATGCGCTGGACATTGGAACCAAAAGTAGTTGTTGTTGTGTGTGTGTGTGTTTTAAGGGCATGGTGGATAGATAGACCCCATGGGAGTTGAAATCATGACCTCTTAATTTCCCATATAACTAAGTCATGATGACTAATGAACCTAGAGGGGTTCTATACATCATTGGTATGTAACACATGCCTCGCCAATGGGAGCAAGTGAAGAAACACCACACAATACTTATGGTGGAGTCCCACATATCAGGGAGGAGAGAGAGTGTGAGAGGACAATACACACCAGTGGCCTTTCCCCTTATCTTTATGAATTAAAATATGTAATTAGTAACAATCTCTTAAAGCATAATATCATATGATAGGTAACAAAGGAAGAGAAAACTCCATTCAACTGTGTACTTAACATCTATGTATCAATATTTTTTACTCAAATTTCATCAAAAGTATTTTCTAGATATCCAGAAACTCTTTTCTTAGAGACTAATTTATGAATTTCAGAACCATATTGTATGAAGAGGCAAATGAAGTAATATTTAAGTTTAAGCAACTTACACCATCCACCAATTGATCTATTAATCTCACTTAAAAAAAAAAAATATGGGCAATCACTGCCAAACTGTGTGGCCCCTGCATCAATGTAGAACCAATGAGAACATGCGTCTAGCTAACATTAATAAGGGTGGGATTTTAATATTTCATGGGTCGGGAGGGTAGGACCATCATTTCGCCTCCCCCACCCCCCTCTCTCTCTCTCTTTCTCTCTTTATGTCCGGGCATTAGCACCATGCAATGTGGCAGAGATCATTTCCTCTCAAAAAAATCTATTAAGATTGTGGAAACATACACCAATCAATGAATGGCTCTAGATTCCTTCTATCTGAATAAAACAATCCTTTATCTTAATCAGGACATATTAAAGGTTGGTCACTTGCCATCTTTATTTTTATAATTATTCTCCTATGTTTGGCTCTGAATACATGTACAGCATTGTCCCCAAATCCCATCAAGGGCTATACATATATATATATAATACCCAAAATATAGCACTACTTCTTTAATCTTTAACCATACATATTTGATATTTCTACAATGACAGGCCATACCATGACCTTTATGTATCACTTTCTTTTTTTCCTTTACTTCGGTTGAAGTGGGTGGCAAGTGCATAGAAGAAAGAAAGTGAAAAAGGCTTAAAGCTTGAAATGGAAGACATCAAATAATGTTAGAACTTAGATCTTTCATTGTCATATACCTTTCAATAGTGTTTGCTTATGAGGAAACATTAGGTAGTCCTAGTGCCATCACATTAGTGGTCATCACTCTATGCTCGCCATGGGCAGGCAAATCATATATGAGATTCGGATCTTCTTCAATCAATGAACCACATCAACTACCCCCCTCTTTTCTTTCTAATGAAGAAATTAGAAATGTGTTAACTATGTAATTAACAAAACAAATCTTTTTTTGGTGTGCTTGATGAATGTGGCTTGAGTTGTTTGAGAATATTAGGGTCATAAGAGGGTTTTTTTTTATAATATATAATGAGAAGGAGAAAAATTAATTATAAAAGAAGAGTCAAAATGTTGTAATCTGGTTTACAAAAAGTAGCATTAAAACGCCTATGCATCGCACCAAGGGTTATCTTGGCCAGGAAAATAACCAGTTCAACCATAGGCCTGAGCTTAAAATTGAGGTTAGTTATAGAATTATAGACTTCCAAAAGTTAGCTGGCTTCTATTGTATGAGCAACTTATTGGCATTTTGGGTTTTTAGGGTTCCAGAGTTAGTTGGCTTCTATCATGTGAGCAACTTATTGGCATTTTGGTTTTTTCTAGGCGTCACTGTGCCTAGTGAAGTATAAGGCTTCATTATTTACCACTTGTCAATACATGGGTTACTCCATGTAATACTTCATTAGGCACAGTAACAGGAAAGAAAACCCATCTCCGATTGACACAAATTTCTTGAGCCATTTGAGAAAATTCTATCACTTTCACCCCCTCTTTCTCTTCGAAGAGGAATAACCAAGTATGTAGAAATGAAGAAGTGACATAAAATACACAGAAACTTTTTGAAGGGAGTTTGATTGAATTTATATTTATCAGATAGTTTCCTGGTTTGGTGATCAAATAAGGGGAGATGCCTAGTTTCTGCCATGTGGTAAAATTGATCGAGTTTGAATTTGTGGAAGAATAGACCACTATGTCATGTACTTCCATATCAACTTTCAACAGAAGTAAAATTGACCACATAGCAAAAAAAAAAAAAAAATTTGAAATTCAGATCTATAAAAAATGGTGTTTAGATATACATGAGAGGGTATATGATTGAATTCTAATCTGAAATTTGACATGTAGAAAGTCCAAACCGTTTCCTAAGCAATTTTTTTTTTTTTTGGGTAATGTTTCCTAAGCATTTAATAATTAAATTTGTCATGCCAATTTTCCATGTTATCAAACAAATCACACTCCTTTGTATGAGTCAGAGTCCATTGATGAGAAAGGTAACTAGTCAATATCCTATATATGGATCAAATTGATAATACATTTATTTTATTTGAGTAAAATACATACAAATATGAGATATTTTTTTTCCAATAAAAAAAAAAAGCATACATTAACAATACATAAAATGATACTTTAATTTTTCTAAAAAAAAGTAATACTTTATTTCATTTAAAGGGAAGGTTTTTTTGTATGAACGCTTTTAGAAATGAAAAGCTTCATACATAATAGGTGGATTTTGATATTTTAAATGGATTTTATCCGAAGGGTTTCAAGTACAATTGTGCAACCATACATGGCCTTACATGAAACCTTTTGTCTTTCAGAATTTCTTAGTGGAATATCTATTTATTAATAGAAATAAAATACTTTTATTATTTTAATTTTATTCAAAAATATCTAATAAAAATTATTTAAAAAAAAATGAAATCATATCCAATGGGAAAGGTGACAAGAATGTCCACCCAAAGGCCCTTTCCAGTTTCTAGTTCCCACTCACTTCCTAGAGTGAAATAGAGGTTTTGTAAGTAGAATATGCATGCATAGAAATTCTAGCTACTGGTTTTTTAATCCATTGATGCTACAAATAATTGAAGAGAAAAGAAAGTATAAGTTGTCAGTGTATATTTCTTTCTCTCTCTCTTAAAAATGTGGTCCATCTTCTCTCTCTTCATAAAAAATATGATTTTGCTCCTTATTATTGGTTTGACGTGTAAAATATCAATATAAACAGACAGCGTATAAATCCTCTTCCATAGTTTAAACATTAAACACAGTGATCTGCTTATAATTTTCTTGTGGGTTGGAAAACACTAGCAAAAGCAAGGGCCCAATGGAGCCCATGATTTTTGTCAAACAAAAAATTAACACTACGAAAGGATTAATTAAGTTTGAAACAACGGTGGAAAATGAGTGAAGTGAATCTGAATATCTAAATCATGAATTGGAAAGGAAAGGTTTTAGTGGCTTCTTTGAGTCTCAAAGTCCCAATCAAATGATGTAACCCTTATAGATATGGATAGGAAAATGCCGCGACAAAAGCCATCCAAAACTAAACAACGCGGCAGACAGAAACACCATAGAAAAAAGGCCCATTTTTTAGAGAGAGAAAGGGAAGAAAAGTTTCCCTCAAGTTGAAGAAAGAGAGAGGAAGCGAATAACACATGTGTAAAACACATATCCATCCGCACATATGCGGATCCCAAATATAATATTTTATTATTTTAGATATTTTATTAAATAAAAAAATGGTACCCACCCAGGCCCATAGGCCCAGTACCACCCCCACTAACATACCCCACAGGGCCCACACAGACAAAGCATCCAACTCTAGAGAGAGAGAGAGAACATGGGTTAACTGATGGTGGGCCCCAAGTAGCACGATCCGTTATCCTCCCGGCTCATGTCCCCACCACATTAGTTGATCCATAATGAAAGAAGCTGCTGGTACTATAAAAATTAAGAGCGAAAGAATGTGCACGTGAGAGACGTCACCAGAGCGACAAGAATATCTGTCCAACCATTCCCGAACATTCGGAACCGACGGTCCATACGCACTCTTCTTTTCCAACCATTCTTTTTCATTTTATTTTTTTAATAAATAAAGGGGAAAGTGTCCATGAATCCATTAGGTTTTCTGAAGTTATTTATTTAATTTTTAAGAAGAGAAAAATAATAAAAATCCTAAAGGCAGAAGAACCTTACCATTGTGGCGCAAGCAACATCAGTACACAATGCCAATGAAGTATGGGTATCGTCTACACCGGATTGACACAGATTTTTTCTTCCAAAATCCAAAGTGAACAAGTGTAGGATACACTATAGATTATGGGAGAAGGCTCCCCGAGCTGCCAATGTGTGTGTGCATACCAAGGATGGGATTTTATATGCCACACCAATGATGATGTGGCATAATATATCATTCACATGAGGTTCCTATGTTCAGGGAAAGAGAGAGAGAGAGAGAGAAAATAATAAAAAAAATCAGGTGAGAATGCATATAATACATTGATTATATGGAAAACATTTATTTCTTAAATTATTTTAGAAAATTTAGTCATTGTTCAAAAATCATATTATAATCGTTGAAAAATCATATTTTTCAAACTCTACATGTATTTTACCCAAAAAAACAAAATTTAACTCAATAAAACCTAGTGATTCAGGTAAATCAAACCTAGTCAAGTTGTTCTTGTTTTTAACACTACCGAGAAATTACAAGACTCTTGAACCATTGTCTCTTGTTGCAATGTTTTCTAAAATTGAAATTTGAGCCTCATAAACTGTTGAACGGTAGCATCTTTTTAGAGTCTGGCATGGTCAATCGTATCATCCTTTGGTCTACCCGTCTAAGTCGAAAACAATTTTTTTAATTATATATTAATTTTATCATCGGAGTCAAAACTTGAGTTTCTATATAACCGCGTAAGACTACATGTGGTTTGCCTTAGCCTTGAAAATTCTACTAATATCAAGTGGTCCACGAGCTCCCTTCCCTTTGGTCCTCTCAGTTGTTGAATGTCTCACTATGTGTCCTGAGTGATTAGAGAGATTCAAAAATACATTGCACATTTGATTTAAATCCTTCCCTCAACCCACCTCGAGAAAGGTTTCTCCACTACAGATAACGACCCCATCGCCACTCCCACCCCAAAAACCAAACTGGGGGCCGCCGCCCACCTAGGGGCCAATGGGCTCTCTCGTTAGGAAGAATCAAATAAAATATTAGTATATTAATCCGTACGAGAATGACGTGATGCCGAAGATGATGACGCATGTGAAGTCTTCGCCGTTGCGTCTGGGTAGGTGGCATACATACACGTACTAGTTACAAGTTACAACCACCAGGTGCGTGTTGAAAAACAGTCTTTTACTCCTCACATCGTGTGATTAATTCTTCATATCACAGCCGTACAACTGTTTGATCTTTCAACACTTGAAGACATCTTTGATCATAAGAAAAAGGAAAATTCTGACCATTCGACAGCCCAGATGAGAATATGAGATAGACTCTTTATTCTTTCTTTCTTTCTTTATCAAGTCCACTCCACTTGGCACTTCCAAAGAATAATGGTAATTAATAAATAAATTCAACATTATCTCTAGTCGTCAGCAATGGACCCACCAAATAAACCCCTTTGATTGGTCAAGCAATGGCATGACTTGGGCTTTTTACGTATTAGGTCGTAGCCGTGGCGGCTCCGTATGTGTTCCAGTCAAACTAGCCCGCGTCGCAGAGGATCTCCCCCATCCCACTTGTGTAAACGAAGGGTCGAGATGGAACACTTGGAGCCTTCCTTCCACTCACATTACATCACACTGGATCTTTTTTTACAAAAGGATACACTGCTGTCTGCTGCTGCTTCCACCACCACCACTGCCTTCCAAGGAACAGATCAAAAGACAGGTCATATTCCTTTGTCAAATTTAATCTTCCATCCAACGGTCTTGATTCATCCATCCTAGTCCCTTCTCCTCCACCTCCTCGTCCCTCTCCTCTTAATAATATCTCCTCCTCTACCTCTCACCTTCTCTGCATCCTTCTCTCTCTCTCTCATTCTCTTTCCTTCTGTTTAGGAAGATGAGACTTTGTGGTACGGATTGAGATTCCTTAGTGTCCTCCCATATATCTTCTTCTCTCCTTCAAAGCCAGCCAAGAAAGTGAAGATGTCGCGCTGCTGCTCTCAGTGCGGCAACAACGGCCACAATTCCCGCACATGCGCCGAGGCCTCCGCCGGCGACGGTGTTGGGTTCATGCTGTTCGGTGTACGAGTCACCGAAGGTTCCAACTCCAACTCTAACAACAACAACAACAACAACAACAGCAGCAACTCCATGCGTAAGGTCGTCAGTATGAACAACCTCTCCCAATACGATCAGCCTCACGACCCTAACGCCGATTTCGCCTCTGGTTACGCCTCAGACGACGTCGTCCACTCCTCCGCCGGCCACCGCGAGCGCAAGAGAGGTTTTCTTTCACTTCCAGATTGAGCTTTGTTTATTTTTTTTTATCAAAATTGAAGTTAATTAAGTTCATTTAATTATATTATTAGGAGTTCCATGGACGGAGGAAGAACACAGGCTTTTCCTATTAGGTTTGCAGAAGGTCGGGAAAGGAGACTGGAGAGGTATCTCTAGAAACTTCGTCAAGACTCGTACGCCTACTCAGGTCGCTAGCCATGCCCAGAAGTACTTCCTCCGGCGAAGTAATCTCAACCGGAGACGCCGCCGATCTAGTCTCTTTGACATGACCCCCGATACGGTACTTCTCAGAATTTTTTTCCCTCTTTTAATTTTCAATCCCTAAATCTTATTTCTTCTTCTTCTTCCTTCAAATTTCTGGTTTATAGTTCATGCGATCGGGTAGTGAAGAAGAACAAGTCATCCAGGAGAACACAACTCAGGCAGACTTCCCACCGCCGCCGGCGATAAACTGCAACTTGGGATTTCCGGTACCAGCATATCCAATAACGGTTACTCCGGCCAACTACGATACCGATATGATGGAGAATTTAACCCTGGGACAACCAGACCAAACGAATGAATCGTCATCGACGAAGCTAGTCCGTCCGACACCTCTGCTACCAATCCCACCCTCATCAAGGATGGCGGATCTTAATCTGAACCAGAAATCCCCCATAGATCCTTCCCCACTTTCTCTCAAGCTCTCCACATCACCCGATCAGCAGCAGCAGCAGCAGCAGCCGTCGTCAAGGCACTCTGCTTTTCAGGCCATGCCAAGCTTTAACGCCGGCGATCTTGATTCCAATGGCGGAAGCATAATCAGTGTTGCCTGAGAATAAATAATGTTATCTTGTATGAAAAGTGGGGGAAAAAAAGAAATAATTAAGAACAATCAAAATTTGAAAGTGGGGAATTGGTGGGGATAAGGTATCAATTCAGATTAGATTAGATTAGATTAAGATTAGATCAGATCAGATTAGGTGATTCCATAGTTGTTGTACAGTGTTGTTGGGGGAGATTGAGGAGGTGGGTGATTCATGACTTGATGATGTTGTTTAATGGTGTTTGTTTGTTTGTGGTCAAGGATTGAACATTGGAACATATTAACAGTCCAGGTGTTCTGTTACTTCTATCTGTTATTATTGTTTTGTTTTTTGTTTTGGTTAATGGAGCATTGCCTGGTTTGAGGGTTCTTACCCTTTTCGAGGAGTACAAAAATATCAACCGTGCTTCTAATAATTCTTCCATTGAAGCTTTATTTTGCTTTCCCGTCTGTGATGGAGGTTTCAGTAACTGTCATTTTCCCTTTCTGTGGATTAGAAATTCCTGGTGAGGTGGTGTGAAACCCTGTTCTTAGGTAATGTTACGTACCTTTACCCCCCAAACCCCCCCCCCCCAAAAAAAAAAAAAGAACTAGAAGAAGGAAGAAGGTACTGTTACATACGACCTGTCAGTCAAAAACTTAAAATTGATAATTGGATGAAATTTTAGGGAAAAAGAACTGCACAATGCAACCCAAAAACAAAATTGCAGGGCGCTTTCTTCTTTACTAAATATTGGATTACAAATATTTTCATATACACGGAAAGTTACGTATCTCAAATGTTGGGTTACGTGCTTGTGTTTAATTGAAAGAAAAAGTTAGTACAAATAATTTGGATATACAACCCATTTAGATTACTGTAACATCTTTTAAAATGTTCGATGTTAGAAATTGCACACAAACGTTAAAAGGAACTTTACCTGAGATTTTACCATGGGGAAAAGATCTCCATGATGTTGGCACAAAACTAAAATTGCATGACCCCGCTCGAATTACTGTATCACCCCTTAGGAATTAATTTAAATATCCCCTTCTTTGATGAGTTTTTGTAATATCGTTTTCAATACCTGAAATTGCACAAGGGCGTCTGAGGGAACATACTCCCTTTATTATTATGGGAAAATAAAAACTATCCACAATGTTATAGAGTGTAATTTACCTCTCACATGGATTTGCTTTTTTTCAATAGTCTCTCTCTCCTACTCTTAATACATGGGTATCATGTGAATGATATATTCTGTTTCAACAACCATTGGGGTGATGTCTAAATTCCTCTCTGCATTGGTGTTGTGGGAAAACCTATCTCTTGGTTTGGAATTATTTCTATACTAAGGACAAGAGGAAGGGTGATCCTAAGGGTGACAAATGGTTAGTCTCAATCGATTTCAATTGGCTAAGAACCTTAGACACGATCCTATGCATTTTAGGTTGAGATGGAAACTAAATGATAGGATTTTCGGTCTTTGTCACTAATACAAAAAACCAATCAATCTCATCCATGAATGAGAATATGAAATGTGACTACTTTAAATTTGAGTCTCTTTCATCCGTTGTATGTAAAAGAAGAATCCCCTCATCAATCCCATAAATCTCTCTTATTGAACCTAAGAAAAATGTTCTTAATAAGACGTGGAAAAATATGATACATAAAAATCCAATCACAAGATCAAATCACCAATTATAAAGAAAATTCTTCCTCCCACATGGAGTGAAGGAAAACCATCTCCTACCTTCTCCTAACATTTAAAAAGAGAAAATCCTAACCTATATGATCCACCCATCAACCTTTTCTTTATATCTTTGTGATTATTACTTTATGAGTGGCATTGTGCGTGCATGGTGTTCTCAATTTGGGATTGTAGAGTTGTTGTAGTGGTGGGAATTTATGAAAAAGCTCATCAACAATTTGCACATTGTGAGGTCTGTGGATTGAGATTACGTAAGAATCAATTTGGGATTGTAGAGCATCTAGGCCAACCGTGTTCTGCCAGGCAACTATTTTCCTCCACTCATAAAGTCTTTCCATCATCAAAAGTAAAAGAAGAAAGTTTTTGCTTCTTTTAAGGATTACGGCTACATTCTTTTCCAGATAGATTTTCTTGTTTTCTCAATAAATAGGGAAAATAACTAGAGGATCGGGAATAATTCTAATGGATTTTTTTTTTCCTGTAGTAGAATAGATTAGGTTGTATTATGCGTCGATTTGCACGAATAATGATGAACGAATAATTGCGATAATTTTGTTAAGTAAAATTATATTTTTCAAATTCAAAGATTGCAATAGAGATCCTTGGAGACACACACTCTTAATTGGGAGAGACAGAAAAGAATAAGAAAAAAGAGATATCTTAAGATTAGATAAAAAATCTTACTATATATGTTTTGTGGCTAAATCCTCTTATTTATAGAGATTTAGCCAACTAAAGTTTTAATTTTAGTAGGTCTATAATTACCTTAAGTGGACAATCCACGGAAGAACAAGATTAAGATCCAATCCAACCTAATTCAATTAACAGTTAATTTATCCACAATCGTCTCTTCATCATATTGATCACAAAGTGATTGTTGCTTCAATTGTTTGTGATCCTCTTTTGTAAGAAGTTGAGACCCAAGTCTTATAATTGAAGAGATTCTCCCTTCATCATGGATGAAAATAATTCGAGTCTTTATTTCGCTTGATATGAGCTTTTCAAGAATTGCACCATAGTTTTTTCCACATGGTTCAAATGGGTTATGCACAGAGGCTCTTTATTACATACATGTAATGATATTACATGCCTAGTGCAGACAATTGCTTGCTCAGTTTGTTGGTTGCTTTGCCAGTAGAGTGTAGGCTCTAGTAGGCCATGGTTTTGATTATTTTATCAACAACTTGTGCCATAAGGCACCTCTTCCCCCCTCTCCTCCTTTTATAGCTGTTGTCATTATCAAATGGTTAATGGCCCCATGAAATCGCTAATGTATCTTTCTATAGTTTAGATTTTCAAAGCTCTATTTTGTCACATGACAAATTTTGTTAGAATTAAAACTTAACATGCGACCATGGGATCTGACCATTTAGAGTTTTATCTATTCATAAGATTTAAGACCCATGGTCAAGCCACGTGGTAGACATTTAGGTCCAACAATATGAGCTTATTTGGTTATATAGACCAGACATAATTTACCCTATTTAGTTTGTGGGAAAAACTTCCCCACAACATCAAGGTACGATATTCTACTCCTATGGGTGATTTATTATTTTCTTTCTCCTAGTCTGAATGTGGACACCCATATGTGTGGTGTATAGATTCCTCCTCTAACTAGTAGTATGGAAGCTTTCTCTCTTAAATTGATTTTACTCTTCTCCCCTTTTATTTTCTTTAAAATCAAACGGAGTATCATCTAACAGACGAAAGAATGCTCCTTTATTACATGTCCCTTGTGTCTAGACACAGGAGGCGAAATGATGCCTCCACCCCAATGTTACATAGAGGCTACACGACCATAAAATATTCTTTTTCCCTATCTAATTTAATATATTGCCTTCTTTGAGTTGCCCAACAAGACCGAAGAGCCCAAGATTTTCTATTTGTGTCTTCAATGTGAGGTTCGCATGTTTTTTTTTTTTTATCTCTCTAGTGGGATTTCATTTCTGACTAAGCAAGCACTTTGGAAGTCTAGGAAAGCTTAGACATGGAAGTTTCAGGAAGCTTTGTCCTAATAATGGTTCAAGTCAGTGGTTTCAACTTAACAAATGATTTGATGGCTTACAATAATTTGTGCACTCACTGCATGGGGAGTCAGAGAGACCGCTAACTTTGATAAATCAGGTAACTCAAATCACATAGCCTCCTAATGCATTCCCACAAGACATTCAGTTTCTTTTAATTCTAATCTGCCTAACTAGTCTCCTTGTAATCAATGAGTGGTCCCAACCTAGCCCAAACTAGGGGTGTAATTGGGCCGGTCTAGGCAATCCTATGTCCCTTTAGCTCAATCCAGGCCCAACATAACCCGATGTCAGGCTGGGATATCACAGCCCAGGCCCGGATTTATGGGACTCAAACCAGCTCAACCTTGATTAACCCTAATAGGGCCAAGTTGGCCTTGATTGACCTTGGGAGTCTCCATTTTTATCATTTAGGGTTATATTATTGTAAATTTTTTAATAGATAGTTATCTATGTAACAATGGATAGTAAAGTTTCACAAAATCACAAGAGGAATATGGACCATCCATTTTTACAATTTTTTTTTTATCTAAGCCGTTTGTTCTCACTCATTGTTGGGAGAGTGTGTAGTAATATGTAAAGTATTGGTACACATGTGTGGACATACATGGGATGCAAATGGAGGGTATTTTATTGAATTAGGCCTTGAAATTTGACACGCGGATTATCTAAACAATGTCATCTCTATCCAAGTGTTGGAATGGATAGATCACCTATCCACATGGTAGAATAGATTTGTTATTACATTTAAGAAAATAATAGACCTTAACAATAATAATAATTCATTTATATATTTATGTACACAGAGTTAGGTAGGGTTGCACTCAACCCGCGGCTCAAGCCACATTCCTTCACTGATGAACATTAATTGTGTTTGGATGGGTGCCAAGGAACAATGAAGGGCATTTCAGACCCTCCAAAAATAGGGTTGAGTAATAATGACACTAGATACACGGGAGAAGGAAAAATTTTCTCATTAAAAATATGTTGGCTAGCTTGTCAACAACCCAATAACAGCTAGCCCTTCCTTAGTAATTAGAGAAGACAAATTGTATTCATAAGATTATCTCATCACAATGGATTAGTGACAGGTTTTGTTCTTCGTGCAAGATTCATGGATTACATCTCCTAACCCTAAGAGCAACCTAATGTGCAAGGCTTCTGCTACTACAGGGTTAGGGTGGGACAAGTGTACATAGCCTTATCTCATGCTTCACAGGAGACGTTATTTCTAAATTTTGAACTTCTGACCAACATCCCCTAACCCTAAGATTTATCATATATTCAATTGAAAAAGTTTAATGCATATTTTGGATCAATAGGTCAAAGTCTGACTCAACTTGACATTTAGCTTAGCTGAATAATTTTTCCCAACTTTGTGTTTAATGAAGAAATTAACTGTGTCTGATGATGTATTATTCTTAATTCCATCCCTTCTTTCAACAACCCATGGTTGATTGGGTAAACTTGAGCTTGAACCTTGTTTTGGCTTTGGTCCATTTCAATTGAAGCCTATGTTCCTTAGTGCTAGGGTCCATTCTGCTTTGTTGAATTCCAGTCCAACAAAGCCAATATTAAGTCTATGAGTCAAGGTGATATAAATGCATACAGAGATACTCTGATATGATGTGTTCTATAAGTTAAAATCTGAATATGTGAATCCCATGGAATGATACCTTTTTCGGGACAGCTATTGGTGTGGTGTATAGATTCTTTTCCACACTGGCGAAAAGCCGAAAAAAGTTTTAGAAGAAGTTGACATATTTAACTGGAAAATTGCATGCACATAAATGCACCCTCAAGAGAAAAATTTATAGAAGTGTCATCCTTTTCGTGTTTAAATACAAAAAATTGTCTCCAAATATGGGGATAGAAATTTCATCATTCTACTGGTCACATTGTATTTATTTGCTTATAAAATATGAAAAATGTTTTTCTGAGCAAGTGATATAGGGAGTGCACCAATGAGGAGTTAGGAAAAGATTTCATAAGGAGCAGATATGTCATTTATGAGAGAAGGAGAGAGATAGAGAGGGAGGATGCTAGTGTACCGTCCACTACGAAAACATTTTCCCACAAAATATTTTCGTAAATGATATGCAGCTTTCCCAGGTAGAGGTACCTAGCTTTGCCATGTGGATATGGGACTTGACAATTTTCTGACCATTGGGTTTTAGTAAATGAATAGATTAGCCACTTACCACCTCAAATTCATTCATATATCAATAGTTGGTTTGTGCACCTCTTTGCCATTTCTACATTTTCAAAGTTTTATCTTGTCCTCCGACAAACTCCATTTTCGAATGAAAGTTGCAACATATGGAAGCAAGGAACTTCTAAGAAAAAGAGACAAGAAGCAAGGAACTTTGGAATCTACGTAGCCACAAATTTTAGTTCTATCGACTACAATGTGGAATATAACAAAAAATTTTCTTTTTCTTTTGGAGGAAGGAGAGAAAACAATATTATATGGGAAAAGGTTCTCCGAGCCACCAGAGAAGGGTCCGATAGTGCCTAACACAAACACACACACACACACACACACACACACATATGAAATGGCTTTACTATCCTCTAGGCACGAAATCATTCCCCGCACATCAATTCATTGGTGCCCTCCTCTACCGCTTTCTTAGAGAATCCTCTACTATATTATATTGTGAGGGAAAAAGTTGCACAAACTATTTATAATGTTCTCACCTCCTTGGCGCCACTCACACAGGGATGTTTAATGTTCTTCACTGATTTTGATGAAAGTTAAATTATTCTCATTCAACCCTGGTATGACTCGGTCCATACGGTTGTGGGATCAGTATGAACCCATGGGACATATATATATATATATATATATGGAAAAATGATAGATATGCTAGCGCATTACCTAGGAATAAGGTATGCTGGCGAGATTTTAACCGTTTGATGAAACAAATAAAATCTCATCCGTTCATGTGGCGAGGTCTTATAGAACTTGCCCAATATCGCCGCTCCACGGTATCCTTTGCCATCATACTATAGGTATCATGGACCTCCGTCGGGATCGCAATATGGCACGTAGCGCAAGTACATACGTTGGGGTTCGACCCTAATGAGATGAGATAGTATCCCCTGGTCATCAAATGCCAAGGGGGGGATACATGTTATGGGTAAAAGGGAGTCATCACCTAGAAAGGGTCTAGGACCCATAAATGTCTCCCCCAATCAAGGGAGAGAGACTAATGACTGATGGATAAAGCTAGTTTGTACCAAGATTCTGGACAAATGTCAAGTGACAGACTGGGAAGGTGTTAGGCACCCAATCTGCCCAGTCTTGAGGCTGATCTTTTTTTGTTTGACCAAAATTTGTTTGTACCCTACTAACTAGTCCTAAATCTAGGTCACTGAAAACCCTAAACTAAGTATCTAAGTATGACATGTGAAAACCCTAAGCCAAGTGTCTAAATTATGCTAGCTAGGTTATGATGCAAATAATGAAATGATTACGCTAATTAAAAGTTAAAAAAGCCTAAATGATCTAATTAATGTATTATGAGTCTTAGATTAAGCAAATTAAATAAGCCTAGACATAGGATTAGTTGAGCAATTTGTGAAACCCTAAATTGAACTAACTCGATTAATTGAGCCTAACCTAGATGGTCGATTAATGAATTTATGAAATCCTAAATTGAATTAATTAAAATGATTAATCATAATCCCTAATAATTTGTGAAATGAATTATTACAATCCTACTTAATCTAATTAGTAAAAAGATTTATAAATTATATGAGACCTAATTAATTTATAAAAAAATGAAAGGGATTAATTACATTAAATGAATGCATTTTTACTAATCTACCTAATCTAGTATAAGAGGATTAAACTAAACCTAAAGTTTAATTAAATTAATTATGAAACCTAATTGTACTAACTATGTTTACCTTAAGTTAATCTAAGATGAGTTAAACATTCAAAACCCTAGTTAAGCTAATGAGAAGAGAATCTTTTAACTAATTAATCTAATTAATTACCCTACATTAAATAACTAATTAGTTGATTGATTAAAATAAACAAACCACTAGAGGGGAAAAGATTGGTAATTACACAAGTTTAATAAATTGAATTGAATGAAGAAACCAAATGCAGTGATTAAAAAAAAACTAAATTAACAAACCATAATTGAATAAACAACAATTGAAATGACTAATTAAGTTAACTACGTTACTTTAATCAATCTAGATTAGTACTATATTAATGCGAGTGAGGGTTGGAGTACAAAAAATATGAGATAGTAGGAAAACCTAGATCCCCAATACGCACTTAATGTTACGAGTCAGTTTGAGGGGGGGCCAGCCACGCCCTTGCTAACATACGCCCTAGACTACGTCCTATACGTTATTTAGAGGGAAATAAAATGAAATCGTTTGATTTTAAATTTTAAAATTAGGGGAATCCCAACCCTAAGTTCTAGGACTAGATACATTGCATACCTTAAATCAAATCAAAATGAATATAAAAAAGGGAGGAGAGGATTCCACATAGAAAATATAAACGAAATAACAGGTTGTTGGGCATTACAAATATGGACTATTTAATCCGCAAATTAAAGAAAGAACAAAAAATAAGAAAATAAAATAAGAAGAAGAAGGAGAAGAAAGGAGGAGAAAGGTGAGTCTCAGGTTCGGTTAAGGTATAAGAAAGGATGGAGAAGGGAGTGGAGAGGGTTCGGCCATGCTAAAAGAGAAAAGAAGAGGAGAAGAAGAAGAAACAGAGGGGAGTGAGTTGCTTCGTAAGGAAACCCGGCCGTATAGTGGGATTCCCGTTCTCTGCCTCGTCACTGTCGTCATCGTCTTCAACTTCAACGGCGTCGGTGGCGTTACTTCTCTTCTTAAGAATATCAAAGCTGAAGGCGAAGAGGTCACCACGCCTGTCGTGAGTGAAGCAAGAGTCCTCGTCGCCTCCATTGCTGGAAGCTTCAGCATTAACAGCGGAAGAATTCGAAGTCCCTGATTCATCCATTTGTCTCCCGTAACCATCGGGAAGCTTGTCTACCATCATCTCATCTTCTCCGCAGGTCGAATCAACCGAAACAACATTAAGATCCAGCATAACTCCTACAAATTCGTCGAATTCCCCTCTTTCTAAATTTCTGTTCTGGCTTTGAAGATTCCAGAAAGTAGAAAGTGGCAAGTGGGTTCTATATGTAACAGAAGAGCCAGAGCCAGAGCCAGTAAAGGTAACTGCAAGAAAAAGCAGATAAGTTTCTACAGAGCATTGGTGTTTGGGTTTACAGAAACCTCACTCTGTTTCCAAGGCATTTACTTATGTTTTCTCTCTCCCCGGATAAAATAACAGAAGAAGGTGAGGAAATGGATCGATCGGATCCAAAAATTCAAGCAGAGGGAAACGAACAAACGCTAAAAAGTAGACGATCAAATGGAGACCTTCACCTAATGAATGACCCTGACCCCCTTCCGCCACCAGAGCAGAGAGAAGTAAAACAAATATGAAAGCTAAACTAGGGTAGACTAGTAGAGACGAACTAAGACAGAGGAAAAAACTTATCAGAGCAGAATTAACAGAGTAAAAAAGCCAATCGCAAGTAGAAGAAGATCAAGAGAAACAAGATGCCCAGTCTTCAAAAGCCGAGAGACCTCAAACAGGGAAGAAACCGATGTGATAGAGAGAGAACCCTACTCCACAGATACGCATTTCAGAGAGAGAGAGAGAGAGAGAGAGAGAGAGAGAGGGGGACAGAGAGAGAGAGAAGGGAAACGTTTTTGTATGATCGTGTGTCGGCCTCAGGTGTTCGTCGTGGAGAAGTAGAATCACCGCCGTCTGTCGGGTTCCAAGGAAGGAGGTCAGACAAATGGAGAAGAATGATGGAGGAGAAAAGAGAATAAACAGTGAGATTATGTTACGTGTAGGATTTTGATCTAAAGGTCAAAAAAAAGCAATAAAAAGAAAACTAAATCAAATCAAACCTAGTAGTGATGTAAATATATTAAGCCACAAATAAAATTGATTCATTAAACCAAGATATAATAGTAATAGAAAACCAATCAAATTAAAAAAAAAAAAAAAAAAAAAAAAGATTAGCAAAAATCAACGGTTGGACCCAACGACCCAAATCAAACCATGTTGAACCCAATTAAAACAAAATAAACCCAATTGAATCGGAATTCACATTTAATAAAACACATTAAACCTAATTGAAACTAATTGAACCTAATTAAATCTAAACGAATCGATTAATAAATCAGAAGCTAATCTATTAATTAAACTAATTCTAAATCGTTATTGGGAGAAAAAAAGGAAAAAAAATAAATACCTTAAACCCGGCTTTAATCAAGAAACAAGGGGAGATAACCCTTTTGTTTCAAGCCCTAAATTGAATCGAACCGGACTAGATTTCCCGGCTCAAGGAATGATTAATGTATTAAACTTTTAGATTTGGAGAATATTTGATTTTAGAGGGAAGAAGTTAGCCAAAACCTTAATGGAACCATTCTCTCTCCCAAATTCTCAATTTTTTCTCATCCCCCTTGGAAGAGAGGAAGGGCTATACTTATAGCCTTGGGATTTGAGACAATTCTCTCTTATTTCCGATGTGGGACAAAAAAACTAGAGAGAATTGTCTAAAAGGGCTTGCTTTTGGACAAAGGGGTTTGGACGCCATGTGGCACTCCTTGGTTGCTCGGAATGGAATCTAATACCAAATTTTGGAGTCAACTTTCGGGGGTTATATCTTTCAAACCGTTAGTCAGAATTCGACGTGTAATATGTCGTTAGAAATCTCAATCCGAGCACTATCCAATGATGTGAGACACGATTGTGGTATCGATCGAGGACCTTTACAAAATATGCATAAAGTAGGGACCGGGATCATATAATGAAAGAGGGAATTGGGCATCGATTCGCATAGTTCTCACATCAAAGTGTAATGTCCGACCTGAGGGGACAACCAACAATAATCCACAACATCAAGTTTTAATTTTTGAAAACATTTTCTCTTGAAAGTTTATAGGAAAAAATGGTCATTTTCTACTCTAAGTTTAAAAATTCTCCAAATCTAAAATATCCAACATGTAATTCTTCATAATGTCATCATTGCCGGGGGGTGACAAAATTTGGTGTCTATACATACCGTGATCATGACACCAAAGAACTTCTTTGGTGAGTTTACGCCGACGAAAAAGTTGACCATGGGCGTCATCTTGATCCCCCAGAACCACCTTCGACCACCACCTTGGTTCTGGGATCTTTGGTTTATGCCGGCAAAAAACTTGACCATAGGCGTCACTTTGATCCTTCAGAATCGTCTCCAACCACCACCTTGGTTCTGGTCCTGCCCAACTCCATCTTCGGAAGAAGAGGAAGCAAGCTCCACTACCCAGATCTTCCAACAGCGGGAACGATGAGACCCATCGAGAGGCTTGTAGTCTTTTCTATTCTACTTCCCCCTAATCCCTTTGTACAAACTCGATGAGATTCCTTCCATTATCGTCATCCATTTCTTCTACTTTTGTTCCTATTCGAATAACTCAAATCTTCATTTCTTCCTTTTTAGCAGAGAGAGAGAGAGAGAGAGAGAGAGAGAGAGAGAGAGGGGGTTGGTGTTTCGCGAATGGCAATTGATGACAATCCATTCGAATAACTCAAATCTTCATCAATTGATGACAATCCATTATCGTCATCATTTTCTTACCCTCCAAGATGTTCATCTCTGGCTATGGTGGTGGTAGAATTGGGTTTGGGAAGCGAGGAATTTCAGCCACCTTGGCAGAGTCCCAAGCTTCGCGAACTTCTCCATAAAATATGGGATTTCATCCGAGGTTTGGTTTGATTTGATTTAAGGAGAGAGAGGAAGCGATCAATGTCTTTGGAGATCTTGGGAAGGCTGGAATTGAGATCGGAAGTGGATGAAGAGTCTTTGGTGGTTTCGGGGTTCTTTAGGGTGGATGTGTCCTTGTTATTCTCGTCATGGTTGGTGGTGGTGGTGGTGGTGATGGTGGTGGTGGCCTCTGTAGTGTTGTCGAGAGCGTCGGATTTGGATTCACCGGCTAAGGATTCAGATGCCGGAAAAATAAGGTGTAGCAGCGATGGATTGAAGCTTTGGACCTTTTCTCTCCATCCAACAGTTACATTTAGAATGAACAAATCCTATGGCTAATATTCCGCTAGCATTCCTAATTCTTAGGTACTATGCTAGCATACCTATCTCTCTCCATATATATATATGTGTGTATATATATATATATATATATATTGCTGTCACACACACACTTTCTCTCCTCTAATTCATCTGCAACACGTTCTTTCTCCTCAATCTCCCTCTACCTTAGGAACCATCTCCCTCTCCCTTATTGGCGTGGTGTGTGTATATACTGTTACACTGTTGAACCTTCTGCCCATATTAAGGGATACAGGATATATGGACTTTACAGAATGATTATGCCTACTTCCAAAAGTCATCTCTATCTAAGGGTGCAATTGGGCAGGGATGGTTCTGGGGTTTTTAAAACCCCAACCCAATATTAGGTCCCTTGGCTCAAACTAGGTGAAGCTCATCTTGCAGCCAAGGCCCAGCCATAATGGGCTCAACTCAGCCCGGTCTAATTGACCTTCATTGTGTCTGACTGGGCTTGATATTTGGCATATGCCACGTGGGAGAGTTGGTGGTGGCTTAAGAAAATTAAGGACTTACCAAGAGGAATTTTTAATCTGAAATGGAGCAGCACGTTCGATTTGTGCCAGCTGGTAAGGGATTATCTGGTTGTAGCCACTTGGAGTTGGAGGGTGTGTTGGGCCTTTGCCGGGGGTTGGTGGGGTGGGGTGGTTAATATGATAAGGATAGCTGTTTCCCTATTGGGTCCCCTTAGGAAACTTTGTCTAAACAGTCCAAGTCTGCCACCATGGAAAATAAGCGAGCCCCAAATTCTGTTCACAGGTAGATTCATAGGTGGCCTTCTTTATATGTCAAGTTTTAGTTTAATTGGATATATATATTTCTTTTATGTACTAAATAAAAAAAAACTTTGAAAATCAATGAAGACGGGAGAATGCATGGTAGTGATCAAAGTACCTTAGCTATAGGGGTGGAAATTTTGTTCAATTAGGTTGGGATGAAATTTGATATGTGGCTAATCTTGACCATGTTCTCTCAATCCAAAAGTAAGAATTGCCACATCATCTCTATAGGTGACACAAAATGGTGGATCACGTAGTCGTGCAAAAGAAATTTTGTACAAGTGAAACCCTATTCACAATGTAGAAACACAGAAATAAGAAACAATTGCACAACCACAATACAATGATTTATGTGGTTAATCAATATGTCTACGCGGTCCACTAAGAGATGAGGCGATTTTCACTAACAATGTACGCTCTCTTACTCAACTTTCTTCATTTACAATTAAAGAATTCTCATAACCCTAATAATACACGTCGTAACAATTTATAGAGAAACAAAGATATACAATTTTTCATAATTATCCCTATATAAACAGTAAACCCTAAAATAATTTTATCCCCCTCATCCACAGAATATAAGACATCAACCCTAGACAATTTCTTCATATGATAAATGCTTCAATCCTCGCCCATCCCACCATTTTTTTTTTTCAACTTGGAGATGCTATGCATGGCTTTACCTAAAACCATGGTGCTATTTCCCTTAAAGTGGAGTACCAACTCCTTCCCATTTCCGTTGGGCTTAAGCAAGTTTTGCGAACTTTGAATTAATTATTAGATGGAATTATCTCATTAGAAAAATTAAGTACATAAATTTTCATCTCAAAAGACCGATCTAATAATAAGAGGTGTTTCACAAGTATATGAGAAAAATGCAATGTGGAACTAATATTACAAACGCTCCTCTCACTGGATCGATCTTTTCTGATGAAAATTTACAAACTAGACACTGACAAGTAAAACCACAACAAATGATGAACACAACAAAAACACAAAAACAACTATTGCTTAGTGTAGACCATATATACACAAAAGCTTAACAACACTTGATCTTCACATGATTGCCCAACAAAAGAAAGGGATAAGATATAAAGAAAGAATATACAAAAAGGGACGCAAAGCAAACACTACATGAAGCCCTATTACTTCTAAACCGACCACTATCCTCTCTCTCTGATCTGTAAGGAATAAAGTTAACGACAGTAAAGAAGAAACTAAACCCATAATTAGAAATAGAATCCCTTATCTGTTACATTACTCGACGAGGTGGAGGAGGCAATATGACTGTAGAGATCTTTGATGCATCAATTGAATCATTTCTAATCCTTTCATGAAACCATCTGATATAATCTGAAGCTCTCCCGTCAACATTAGTTCCTCCTTCTTCACGGATCACATAGATCTCTTCAGGTAACTCCATCACATAAGAAGGTTTGGAAGGACTCTCTGGTTCTTGTGACCTTCTGCTTTCAGGAAAGTAAGGAGGAGGTGGTGGTGGTATTGGTCCTGGTCTTGTTCCAAGACTCTTTTCTGCAAGAGAGATTGCTGATTCCTTAGCTATGTTCATGACCAACTTCATGGATTTCTCCCAGAGGGACTTGTTCTTTCTAGTCTCTTTTGTCATTGCTGCTCTTCTCAGTCTCTCTCACTAATACTCAAAACTAAGCAAAGAAATGAGAACAGATTTTTGTTAGATTTAACTGATGAGATGGGTATTTAAATAAGTCACAATCCTTGTTCTTCAAGTAAACAAAGGGTGGTGAAGAGGGTGTTTTATTTTTTATTTTTTATGGTTTGGTATCTTCTCTTAGGCTCATAAGCTAGGGTTTGATTTACAGCAAAAGATCCAGTTGTACTATTTCAATACTCTCATCTTTCTTAGATGTGTCTTCTCATTGATCCCTTCTTTTCCATTGTGAGGGGTTGGAAGAATCTATACCCCCAAGACAGCCGACATATGACAGCCATGAGAAGCAAAGGTCCAAGTCGGGTCGGGTACAGAAGCTCAAAACGGATCAATCTTTTCCCCCCTTCCCCCCTCCCCCTTTTTTTTTTTTTTCAAACAAATGAGGATTAAGTTTTCCCTCACAAGAGAAAGAAGAATTGCTAGTGATGTAACTTCGTGATTAAACTCTAGTATCATCATTCTTTCAGTACCTCATATTGTGCAAGGTCAAAAAAATCTCTCAATCCAATCAAAGGGTGGATCTCCATGGTGAGGAGATTCTTTCTTCACATATAGACTCTTAGACTTAAATTTTTTTTAAAGGAATTCATTCACTGATGGCCATCGTTACACATTGATGAGTGTTGAGGAGCAATTAATGAAGAAACACATTTCGGACTTCCAACACATGAAAAAATAATTACAACAATGGTAGATTTTTTGGGTAAATCCTTTACCATGGTGAAATAAACTTTCTCCTAAACTCTTGGACAAATGGAATTTCTCCTTTAGATTCTTTTGAAGATTAACTTGCAATTCAAAATGGCAAAAGTGGAAAGGAAGACTTAGCATGAACACGAAAACAAAATATTCATGAATGTTCGTTACCTCATTCCTCATTTCATAAGAGTATGTTAGGTGATGGATTGTCTTAGTGGTGGACGTAATGCATATATGACGCTTTGACTTGACAGATCTATATGGTACGTTAGGTAGATAATCGATATCTTATTATAGTCTGTCGTTATAAGTTGGTGGTTGGTTTGTAGTGGTGTGCCCAGGTTGAAAGCCTACACTTATTATAATTAGTCATAATCCGTCAATCTTGTTGCATGAATCCTTATGCTCGTCCTTGTTTGAAATCATCATGTAGGTGATCCCATTAAATTGGTATAAGATTTTGGATGTTGTTGTTGTTGTCGTCGCTAGTGCCCATAGAGAAGTGATGAGAAACATGCCTTAACATAGAATTATGCTAGTCAATCAGTCAAAGAATTGCTCAACCGTGACCAGATGAATATTTGAACCCTAGAATTCTCAAGGGCACGACCTGGGATTTGATTCAGATTTTGAGTTCTCCCAGTGAATTTGCAATGCTGTTGCTACTGCCCCCTCCATTGAATTCCACTCCTCACCACGCCCTGCACACACCCACCGCTAGGAATTTGGGTCCTCTGCACTGCGTTTAACCTCAAGAACCCATCTTACATCATCTATGGGTTGTGTGCATGAGGGGTTGGATGCCTATGTGAAATGGAGAGGATATGGCTCCACAACTTGCCATCTCCTTGGGATGCCAAACTAGTGGCCTATGGGCTCTCGATAGGAATGACAAAAATTGAAAAAAAAAATAGCGAGTGATCAAGTGATTTGGCGGGTCAGGTCAAAGATGGCCACCCCAACTTCGGGCCCTGATGAGACTTGAGTGATTTCTCTAGAATTTCTTATGGCTGATCGAGCAGAGGATATTAACAATTAAAATTAGATGAACTATAAATAATTAAGAGAATAAAGATAAGACAATTGGTTCAGGTTTCATATACTATACATATACATAAATCAAACAGTGCAAGCTTGAAAGAGACTGTCTCAATAATGGGTTTAAGGTTCCTTTTAACTCCTATTGGTTTTTATTTCTCTAAAGTCTCAAAATCTTTATTCTGCTTAAGTGCTAAGATGGGACTCATTCAAGAAAAATGGGAAAAGAAGGAAACTTTGTGCCATTTCCTTTTGAATATCCAGCACAATTGAGAGAGGAGAGAATAGATTCTTGAGCTTAAGCTTCCAGCCATGAACCTCTGTTGCTAATCAGTAATCACAAGCTAAATTAAATTAGTAGTAGAAGTAATCATATTTTACTTGTATTTATTTAATTGTATATACGTTGCTTCATGTAGGAAAGTGAGTAATAATATATTCAAGATTCTTCTATAGTGCCTTTCTCTATCTCTTGCTTTGATTTGGATTTGTGGGTAGTGCACCAATCTTTGCTGTTTGGCATTTCTCTCTGCCCCACTTAGGGGTCATTTTCGTCAAATTAATGTAGGAAAGTGGGTAATAATAGATTCAAGATTCTTATATAGTTCCTTTCTCTATCTCTTGCTTTGATTTGGATTTGTGGGTAGTGCACCAATGTTTGCTGTTTGGCATTTCTCTCTGCCCCACTTAGGGGTCATTTTCGTCAAATTAATCTCTCTCTCTCTCTCTCTTTGAGAGTTGATGTTTTGTATTGGTACTTTGGGTTGTGGATAGGGGTGTCAAAATCTAGTCGAATCGATAAAACCGATAAAAAACTGGATCAAACCGAACTAAACCTTATTGGGTTGTTTTGGGCTAGGGTGTGATGGGGTTGATTGAAAACTGGACCGCATCAAATGGATTGGTAGCCAAACCAAAATCGTCAAAAAAAAAAAAAAAAATTATCGAGGAATCCATAACCTCCTTTATCTCAAGAGAGAAAATGTAGGAATCGATTTATCCAAGTCTTGTTACTTGTTTTCATTATTTTCCATAAATAAGAGTTAAAATTTATTAGGACTTCCTACTCACTCCATTACTTCAAATAGTTTCCCAAAACTCACTTTTTATTAAAACTACTTCTCACGTACAATGCTAATAACCGATGATCACAATTAAAAATAAATATAATATTTCCCTATCCAATAAATCTTTGCCAACTTACTTGTACATTCTTCTAAATTTTGAACTTGTTCTCAAGACCAATTGTAAGAACTACTCAGTTGATGGATCTTATGAAAACTCAGTGAAGTATGGAGAGTGAAGTCCATATTGATGAAATAATCCCTTAAAAAGTAATTCGTACAAACTTAAAGCCGACACATTTATAAACAGGTAATATATGGTGTAGCCACCTAGTCCAACAGGTAATACTACTTGTTTTTTTTTTAGTTTTTTTTAATACTATTTGTATTTCATGCTAAGGTTATCTTGGCGTGGGAATATTAGATGAACAAGGTTCTTTTATCCTCTTTTCTTAGTTTCTCTGGTAAACATTTTTCTTTCTAAATTACTTTCATTCAATGAATTTATATGAATAAAATATCCAAAAAATCTTTTATTTAAACTTAAAAAACCTTAACGTATTAGGTATAGGATGGATTGGTATTGGTTTCAGCATCAGTATCTAATCTAATTGGGACCGATAACATATAATCATATATCTCTCAAAGATACTAACATTTGAATCTATTTTAACACAAATATTCTTTATCTATATTCCATACTATTTCACATGGTTAATCGATCAAATATCGATAATATCGACTGATACCACTAGGAGATCAAGACCGATACATAATGGTGGGAAAAAATTACGTCCCTTCTCCTATACTTTGTTGAAATTACACGTGAATCCAAACGTTTGACGTAATTTTAGTAAAATAGAGGGGAGGGGCTTGAAGGATAAAGAGTGTGTTTGGATTTTCTTTCTAAATAGTAATTAGTTGCAAAACTTAGGAAGAGAAAGTGGAAACAGAGAGACTAACGGAGGCCATATGTCGTCTTCAAAGCCTCCTTCGATCCTCCCTATCGAGGCCTTCCTTATGGCTATCGTTTTCCTCTTCGATTATTCTTCTTCCACACATGCAGCTTTTTCTCTACTATCTGACAAGAGGTACCTTTTTAGCTTCTCCCATAATCTCTGTGTTCACTGTAACGGTGATTGATAATCTCAGTAAAGTTTTGATTTGGTTCTGTTCTAGTAGGGATTGTGGAATACAGGGTGGAGGAGGAGGAGGACGCCGGTTGCAGCAGAGTTTCAGGGAAACCGTCGAGAGTACTAACGCTACTTTTGATTGCTCTCCGTCTGGGTCCTGTGTTTCCTGCCTCTACTCCGAAAAGGTCAGACCAAAATTCTTCTCTTGTTAGTTAATTAAATTCGCCTATGCAATTTATCATTCTAATTTGTTCAAACAGAAAGATCTCTTTAGCATAATTAATAACTACACTTGGTTGTGAATTTGAAATATTTGTGGGATATTGGATGTATTGATCACGAGATGGAGCATGGGAAATATGATCCCAAGTACCATGAGTTGTTTCTAGAGTATAGAAATTAGTTTGGCGAGTAAATGATTTAAAACTTATATTTAGGCAGGTTGCCTTAAATTATTTGTCTGGGAAGATATACTCTGAAACCATTGAAGAAGGCTTTGGATTGTTTGTAAACGCTGGGAAGAATCATTCATTTTGTTGGTCTATTTGTACCTTTTTGCAATATCAAAGTTTTGAGACAAGGAGGCCTGATCTGTTAGTAGCATTCCCAGAAGAATGCATAAAGTTTATTATTTGTTTCCTTATTGGCAAGGGGGAAAAGGAAATAAAAAGTTGGACTTTTTGGGGGAGCTTTGGTGGGTATCTCTGTTTGGTGCGGCAGTCTTCGAAGTGAAATCTGATGGGTTCATTCTGTCATCCATTGTCTACCAAGGTTAATGAAGAGCAAGGCATATGCAACAGCAGCATCAACCTCCTACTCATGAGCATCTCTGAAGATTGTGACCCCTGAGGCCTTGAATGGTAAAGTATGTGTTGACAAACTCATCTGCGCTGGTTTGCACTATTCTTTATCTGATGTAGACCTTGAAGATATCTATCCTATGGAAGAGTTCTTATAGGCATCAACATTTTATGAGTAAAACATAAATGTGTGGTCATAGGATTACAGAAAATATGACCTTAAACGGTAGAATAGCAATACTTGTTATGTGTAGTCTCAACTGCAAGTAGGCTAATTTAGTTAATTTATTCTTTGTATATAATGGTTGCATGTCATCTGTAGGGAGTTTTGGATACTTTCATGTATATGCAACCCTTCTATCCTCCTTAGTATGTGTGATTTTGTTGTGCTCAGTTCCATTTTGTAATTTTTTCTTTTAGAATGAAGAAAAATACCGCTGCAGTGAGACTGGCTATCACATCCCATTCAAATGTATTGAAATTCAACATGGTTCACACGTGGCAGAGAACACAAAATCCAAGAAGAGCCGATATCTTATGGAGAACTCCTATGGTGAAAAGGAAGCACATGAAATCATGCTGGATGCAGATGAACTTAGTTCTTCAATAATAAATAGAAAACTGCTGGATGAATCCACGTCGGAGGGTGTGAAACAAGCTTATATTACATACTGGAGCTGTGTACCTACAGTAAATGAAGAAAGGTTGTCAGTAATTGGTTTTGAGGTAAGAAAACCGTTTTCCCCTTTTTTCTTTTTCTTTTTCAGTTTTTGGATGGAGGTAAGTAAACATATTGCATAGCCCTATTTTAGTTGAATCTCTTATGACCTTCTTCCATACATTTGAGTGGCTTGAAATGAAATCTTCTATGAATACAAATGCACCCAATATATCCAAATCATTTCTCATGAATTGTTTTCATGGAATTTTTTCACCTTGCGATTACTGCTAATATATATATATATAAAATTGAGTCTATTGTTCACTACTGTTTTACCTAAAAGCTCGAATTGTTGGGGAAGGCAGCGTTAATGTATACTTCAACAATCCCCCGCACGTACAGGCCAAGATCCATGGTCCTTGCACATGGAGCTCACGCGTCATTTCTTTTGCACCTCACTGAGGGAGAAGAAATGCCAGGAAAACTCTTCTGATGCACTTCCTAAGAGTCAAAGGGAAGATTGCGCACTTTTCAGATACCTTAAGATTAGGAATACTTTAAAATTTAGATCATCATATTTCTTTTGTACAAACAAAACAAGCTTCGTGATGATCCCGGGGTTCGGAAACTCTATTTGGAATCACTATGGGCCAACATGAGCAAGAGAACACTCAAATCAAAGGATTAGTGAGAAAACAATTAATAAAATGAAGTTTATAAGAGAGTGGCAGAAATGTATATAAATGGAATCTTAAATGGCTATTAAGCGATAAAGAAAGAAAGGATATAAGGGGGATTATAAATTAAAGGGGGGGGGGATAGACTCAGAACAAAGTTAAAATATAGGATAAGAGAGGATAAAAGAGAAAGGGTGGTGCATTACTGGGGGAAAAAAAAAAGTGGGGGAGGGATATCATCTTCAACCTCTAGCCAAAGCAAACCAGAAAAACTGTGCAAAGGGGGGCTTCAAACCAGATGCTAGAACTCCTTAATGAGAGTCTCAATCGATCCAGGGCTTTGGGAGGAGTTTGTGAACTATTAACCCTACTGATTCCATGTGATAATTAGTCAAACCAGAAACCTAAGGGATGAATAAAATTTCCTAAAATAAATGTAGATGGTAAGAATGGGTTCAAGGAGGGATTCAACCTTAGTTCTTATGAGAAGGTTGACTCCTAGGGACTAGGATCTGGGGTTGAAGTCGCTCAATACAGAGGAACTACAATCAGAATCTTAAGAGATAAGGAATAGGAATGAGAGATCCACTATTGGATATTGGGCTGCTAATTGTATGAACAGAACAGGGAAATAACAAAATATCAATATTAAAAGGAGATAAGAGAAATAAAGAAGTAACAAAAAGAAAGAGAGGGGAAAAGGAGATGAAGGAAGGAGAAAAAGAACTAAGGAGAAGGGGAACCAAATTGTAAGGAAAAAAAAGGAGGGAAAAGGAGAAGGCACACAAGCATAGCCACACAGGCTTCTCAAATAAATTCATTCCATATTCTTCAACAAACTTTTCCAAAGTATTAGAAGCATATTTAAAAGAAAAGAAATTCCATTTAGTTAGGAAACTTATATAACAAGGAAATTAAAAGAAACTTACAATAGGGAAACTATCTCTTAGTATCTAACTCTGTCTAAAACTCCAATATAATATATTACAAGATAATTCAAAATAAATTTCTAGCAAGGTTCAAAATATCGGGTTTCGACCCTTAGGGAGACTGAAATTTAGGATGAAATATGGGAAATTTCGAGAAAACCATAAAAAAAATTTCCGGTTTGGTGGAAACTTTGGTTTCGACTCCAAAAATGTGTTTTTTTGCCTATTTTTTATGTACGTCCTATTTTAGACATTTCTAACCTATTCACATAATTGGTTTCATGGAAAAAACACCTAAATTCATACTTGTGGTGTTGACCAAAGTTTGCTAATTTATGTCAAGTCGTTGACTAAAACTATACTACATAAGTACATATATAAGTTATTAATTAAAAGTGTGAAATACGTTATTAAAAATTTAAAACAAACAAAACATAATGTAAAGGATCCAAAATAAATAATAATATTACATAATTGTGAGTTATCTCTCAAGTCTTAAGTCTCAAGTCTCAACAATCAACACTCAACAACCAATTCTAAGTAGAGTGTCTAGGCGGTTCTAGTCCACGAGTTGCGTACCACTGCAAATGCCGTAGTTGCTCCTCAGAATGCACCACATATGAGTTTGATGACATGTTTTGAGCCCAGTTGTTTGGTAGCCCGTCACTGCCCATCTATAATATGCATCATCAACGTCAGCTAGGTATCCTAGCCTAGGGAAATGGCTTAGTCATAGTGATAGGATGTGGATGTGGCACACAAGGTTGGGATGGATACCCATAGATATTGTCAACAAAAGATGACCCCCCTGAATTACCTTCCTGTCCAAATGAAGTAGAAGATCCACCATACTGTCTATACCCACCGCCATATCCAAATGAACCGGTGCTCTCGAAGGATGGAACACAAGGTTTGGGGAAGATGAGATTTACCTTTTTGGTTCAAGTTCCTTTCCTTAGATAGATTTGCTACGAATGTGCAAGATCCAAGATTAGAATGAAGATTTGATGGCACAAGGGTAAAATCTTGAGTGTTTTCCCAAGTTTCCCACTTCATAGAGAAGAAATAGGGTAGAGGGTTGAAATTTTGAAATAAGAAGGTTTGGTTTCCCATTTAAGAAGGTTTTATAAAGGCTGGCCCATTGGTCCACTCGAAAATTCTCGAAATGTGGGAATTTTGATTGATACTGGTCGAAACCAGTGACTTTTAAAAGCCACATGGTATTTGGTATCGGAGTCTTAGGATATAGTAGAAATGTGAAAAATTTCGATGGTATCGGTGGAAACCTTGAACCATGATTTCTAGTACCCTCCTGAACCACAACCAAACTTGGACCCGGTCCTTGGTCGGGACTCTCAAATAGGTTTGGCCCGATCCAAGGAAGTGAGTTATCACTTCATGTACGTATTACTTCCCTATGTAGAAATTGAAATCTATATGCATCTTTTTTTCTTATCTTTTGCATCCAAATTCACTGCCCATGATGCTAGGGCAGCAGTGATTTTCATATTTTCTGTTCGATGCTCATGATGCCAATCTGTGGAAACTCTTCAGTATCTATAACTTTAATGATCAATTTTCATTCACTAAATCCTGAATGATTTTGTGGTTTTGTTTCAGAAGTGCATCATGGCTTATCCAACTTCTAATGTTTTATTTAGTTGTGTGGCACTGCTAATTAAAATAAGCCTATGGTTGTACTAGGATCCGGATGTAAGTATATGAGTTTTGGTTTTTTATCAACACATCTTGCTTCTCTTACTGGATTTGTCCCTATAGATCATGTGGAATATGTGCACACCTAGTCAATCTGGCAAATACCAAATGCTGGCCTTCAAAATTATGTCAATTTCCATATTTACAATCATTTGACTGCTTCTATTATGTCTTCTCTCCAGGGGATTATGTTTTGTTTGTTGCTTGTTAGTGGTTCATTTGCATACTTCAGACGAAAACGGACTGCTGCCTTGTCTGGTGCTGCACCAGTAAGATTACAAACCAACACTAGATTCTAAGTCAGTGGAGCTGATCTTTCCATATCCTCTTGCAAAGCCATATGTTGTGCAGAATTTACAAGGGAATGATGTGGAGAGCATTATTAAGGAAGAAGCTGGTACCATGTGTAGCCCTTTTAGTTTTCTTTATCCATTTCAATATATCTTCACTGTTTTGGTACTGAACTTTTTTTTTCTTTTGATTTTTTTTGTGCTATCATTTTTGCATATTTGGAGTTATTGCTTCAAGAAAAGCATATATTTATGTTGATGTTCTATGTCTAAGCTAACGATCAGAACTATGTGGCTGAAGTGATCTATGGTCTTGTTATGGTAGCTCTCAAACGGCTGAGGCACTACTACAGGGCAAACACAGAACTCATAATGGCCCAGAATTTAATCCCGTAACTGAGCCCCAAAGTGTTTCAGTCTACAGGAACAACTGTTAGCCTGTTACTGTAGGCAGTACCCTAGTGAGACTTGAGAGATCCACCAGGTTCTACATGGAGGTGGAAAGATCCAGGTCGAGAAGGGGGCTGGTGTGATGAACAATACGTTTTTGAAGTTTGGTGCTGCTTGTAAGGAGGAACTCTTTTGTTACTATACAGGCAGCATGCAGCACTGATAGGGCAATAAATTAGAATTCATCAACTATGGGGTAAATTATTTTTTTCCCCCCTCGTTGACAGTTATTTGTGAAGTAGAACATTAGAGATATAATGAGATGTCATTGTAGTTCCCTCTCATGTAAGACATTTTCTTCTTTTTGACAATATATTTTTCTGGATCTCTCTATCTTGGTACCATGCTAGTGTCAAAATGTGAAAAGAAAAATATTTGGAATATTGTCCTTAATTGTGTCTGCTTAAAACTAGGACTGTGGAAGCCACTCCTCCTCTCCCAGGCTACCTGGACTGTGTTAATTAAATCTGTGCTCAATTCTATTCGGAAATAATTTGGCTGCTATCCGGGTTGCAGCTATTTGGCTACAATCACTATTGGTCGTCAAAAAAGATGAAATCTTTCACCTTCCCCTTTTGGGTTCGTAAATACCTTTCTAGGTTTTAATATTTTCAAAAATACCCTTCTAGATTCAATTTCTTTGACTGCCAGCAGGGATTGCATATTGGATGTCAAATTTCCAGGACTTGAATCCTCTGTGGCGCAACATGGCGTCTGGCGTAGATCCAACGCTCAAAAACTCCTTGGATTGCGTACAACTGCCTTGGGCTCCTTGCCTGAGTGTTTTTGGCCATTGGATGCCCGCCAAAGTCGCCATAGAGGAATTCAATCCAAATTTCTAACCTCTGTGTGTAACCAGCATGGATTAATATTAGTGCTTGGCTTTTGAAAATTCGAATTCACATTTTAAATGTTTGTTTATGGAAAGTTTTGATTGTGGCTTTGAGACTAGTTCGATAGTTCGCTGGAAATCTTGAAGCCATCGATCGGCCTGCATATGAATTGCATAATCAGAATGATAGTAGAGAGCGCTTAGGGCTTCCTTCGCTGTGTTCTGGAGCTCCATGCTTGACATGATCATGTCTCCTAACTTCCAAAGAAGCTGCAGCCATCAGCCCTCCGCCAATTTTCTATTGCCCCGTCCCTCTTTTTTAGGTTTCGTGGATTGTTTTGAGTATTCTGAGAACTGACTACCCCACTCCTCACAAAAGGTGGAAATTTCACCCCGTTATATGTTTGGCACTATCATGGCCATTCGGTTATGGCATGTGGATTGATATGTGAGTCAAATATGCTCTAAACTGAACATACATATTTAAAATCAAACCAAACCATTTAAAAAACCATTTATGTCTACATTACCTATTCTTTTATATTTGTTTCATCTCAAGTTTCAGAGTAAAAAAGAAAAAAACAAGATTGAAACCATTTAAGAACCATTAACAAACCGTTCAAAGAGCATTTATGAACTTATTATCTCATACTAGTAATAAACTGAGTCGATTTTTAGTTTTTTTGAACCTATTACCTCAAACTGGTAACAAAACCGAGACTGAAATCATTTAAACCCATGAAACCAAATCATTTACAGACCGAAAAATCAAAACCATTTGATAAATGAATTTGGTTCCACATACCAAAACTGTTTAATAGATTATTTGATTTGGGATTCTATCTATTGCATTCTAACCTGAATTCCTGAACCAAATCAAATCATTTAAACAGAAACCATGCCTTTTAACACCGTTGCCCTAATTTTTTCGGGGCAAAACAAACGATAGTTTTGGGAGTTGGGAACTTGGAATTCGCTAGTCTTTGTTTATATTTGTGCCTGGTTGTGTGGCCCTTGTACCATGATGGTCAATGAGAGTTTGTGAATGGGCATAAACAAGTGGGAACTTTTTGATTTCATAGGGGTAATACGGTAATTTGGGGGACAAATGTATGTGGCGCAGGGGCCACGCGACAGACAGCTTTATTTTTCCGCTTATCTATTTCGTTGGTTTATTTCTTGTGGTCGGCTGGTCGGGTGGTCGGGGGGAGCCCACGATCGACCGTTTTTTCAGGTACTTTCCGCCAAGGAGCCAGCAAACTCCACTGTGACACGTCGGATTCTGACAACCAAACGACAATCAAACCAAGTTATCGGATTATAACTTCTCCTTCTTCTTCCCTCACCCTCTCTCTTTTCCTCGGTTCCTTTCACTTTTCCCTTTCCCCTTTCCCCTTTCCCCTGCGTAGAGAGATCATGATCTCGGTTCGGTTATTCGCGCCAAGATCATGATCTTCATTCTTAATTTTCTTCTTCTTTGAATCTGTACAATCTATCTACTTCTTTGAATATTAATCTCATTTTTTTATTTTCTGCAATCTCAAAATCTCTGGTTTCCATTTTGATTCTTGGATTTATAGTTCTTTATCTGAATCAAATCATGTTGAAGAGACCATTGAAGCCATTTATTGAACAAAAGCTCGGGAAAATTCCGTGCTTTTTGATTCACACTCTTCTTGAATGGGTTTTGATAATTATGCTTTTTGTTGATGGTTTGATTGCTTTTGCTTGTAATGAATTTGCCCGTTTCTTTGAACTGAGAATCCCATGTTTGTTCTGCACAAGGATTGATCATGTTATGGTTCACAGGGATCCTGATTTTTATTACAATGATTCTATATGTGAAACCCATAGGAAGGATGTGTCCTCCCTTGCTTATTGTCATGTTCATCAGAAATTAGCTGATATCCGTCGAATGTGTGAAGGTTGTCTTCTTTCTTTCGCAACGGAGGATAAGTCTGATTCTGATACTTATAGATCTCTGGTTGGGATCTTGGGTAAAGATCTTGAATGTTCTGTTGAAGAAGATCATAAAATTCATTTGAGATTGCCAGCTGGAGGGAAGATGGATATTTTACAGTTTGAGAAGAGCAACATTCATAGGTGTTCTTGTTGTGGGGAAGCATTAAGGATTAGGGCTTCATTTCCCCAGGGACTGGTTCAGAATGTGTCATCAAATGAAATCCATTTCCCCCAAGCTCCTGCACCATCTCCCAGAGGCTTATTAGTCAAGCCAAAATTAGAGGAAAGATCAAGAGGTTCTGACACATTGCCTCACATTCCATATACTGAGCTCAAAATCTCATCCGATAGCGAATCAGAGATTCCAGAGGATGAAGATGGATCAACTTCATTAACTTCAGAGAATCAATGTGAGTTTATTATGGGTTGCAATTGTTCGATGCACAATAACTACTTTTCATTTTTTTATCCATTTTGTGGTTTAAATTTTATGTAGCAGGTAGAGAAGATGTCCATGCTGCTACTGTGCCATTACTGGTGGAATTGAATGACGATGCTTGCAAGACGCCTACGTTCAAAGGAAGCAGGTTATCCGCAGTCACCATAGCAGAATCTGCAACCATAAGCCCTAGGTGGC
>NC_056561.1:33651070-33668366 GCF_013358625.1 Macadamia integrifolia | reverse complement strand
AAAAAAAAAAGTGGGGGAGGGATATCATCTTCAACCTCTAGCCAAAGCAAACCAGAAAAACTGTGCAAAGGGGGGCTTCAAACCAGATGCTAGAACTCCTTAATGAGAGTCTCAATCGATCCAGGGCTTTGGGAGGAGTTTGTGAACTATTAACCCTACTGATTCCATGTGATAATTAGTCAAACCAGAAACCTAAGGGATGAATAAAATTTCCTAAAATAAATGTAGATGGTAAGAATGGGTTCAAGGAGGGATTCAACCTTAGTTCTTATGTGAAGGTCTCCTAGGGACTAGGATCTGGGGTTGAAGTTGCTCAAGACAGAGGAACTACAATCAGAATCTTAAGAGATAAGGAATAGGAATGAGAGATCCACTATTGGATATTGGGATGCTAATTGTATGAACAGAACAGGGAAATAACAGTCAACACTCAATAGCCAATTCTAAGTAGAGTGTCTAGGCGGTTTTAGTCCACGAGTTGCGTACCACTGCAAATGCCGTAGTTGCTCCTCAGAATGCAACACATATGAGTCTGATGACAAGTTTTGAGCCTAGTTGTTTTGGTAGCCCATCACTGCCCATCTATAATATGCATCATCAACGTCAGCTAGGTATCCTAGCCTAGGGAAATGGCTCAGTCATAGTGATAAGATGTGGATGTAGCACACAAGGTTGGGATGGATACCCATAGATATTGTCAACAAAAGATGACCCCCCTGAATTACCCTCCTATCCAAATGAAGTAGAAGATCCACCATACTGTCTATACCGACTGCCATATCCAAATGAACCAGTGCTCTTGAAGGATGGAACATAAGGTTTGGGGAAGATGAGATTTACCTTTTTGGTTCAAGTTCATTTTCTTAGATAGATTTGCTACGAATGTGCAAGATCCAAGCTTAGAATGAAGATTTGATGGCACAAGGGCAAAATCTTGAGTGTTTTCCCAAGTTCCCCACTTCATAGAGAAGAAATAGGGTAGAGGGTTGAAATTTTGAAATAAGAAAGTTTGGTTTCCCATTTAAGAAGGTTTTATAAAGGCTGACCCATTGGTCCACTCGAAAATTCTCGAAATGTGGGAATTTTGATTGATACTGGTCGAAACCAGTGACTTTTAAAAGCCACATGGTATTTGGTATCGGAGTCCTAGGATACAGTGGAAATGTGAAAAATTTCGATGGTATCGGTGGAAACCTTGAACCATGATTTCTAGTACCCTCCTGAACCACAACCAAACTTGGACCCGGTCCTTGGTCGGGACTCTCAAATAGGTTCGGCCCGATCCAAGGAAGTGAGTTATCACTTCATGTACGTATTACTTCCCTATGTAGAAATTAAAATCTATATGCATCTTTTTTTCTTATCTTTTGCATCCAAATTCACTGCCCATGATGCTAGGGCAGCAGTGATTTTCATATTTTCTGTTCGATGCTCATGATGCCAATCTGTGGAAACTCTTCAGTATCTATAACTTTAATGATCAATTTTCATTCACTAAATCCTGAATGATTTTGTGGTTTTGTTTCAGAAGTACATCATGGCTTATCCAACTTCTAATGTTTTATTTAGTTGTGTGGCACTGCTAATTAAAATAAGCCTATGGTTGTACTAGGATCCGGATGAAAGTATATGAATTTTGGTTTTTTATCAACACATCTTGCTTCTCTTACTGGATTTGTCCCTATAGATCATGTGGAATATGTGCACACCTAGTCAATCTGGCAAATACCAAATGCTGGCCTTCAAAATTATGTCAATTTCCATATTTACAATCATTTGTATGACTTCTGACATTAGCGAGTATATACTCCCATCCCACAATAACTGTCCTCTTTTAAGAAGTCTTCAGTTTTAAGGAGGGTTAAAGCATTACTTCATTTCTCAAGATTGTCCTTCCATTTTAATTTAATCTCTTTCCAAGTATTAAATAAATATGATGATCAATGCAAGGGGGACAAAATAATGAACTTCACAATAATCTGCTTAATATGTTAGATGGACGAAAAATTTGGGATAGCTAAAGTGAGGAGAATGACTCTCGCTGCGGGACAGAGGGAGTAGTACCTTGAATCACTTAATTTTGTATATCTCTTCAGTTGGGTCTTGACTGCTTCTATTATGTCTTCTCTCCAGGGGATTATGTTTTGTTTGTTGCTTGTTAGTGGTTCATTTGCATACTTCAGACGAAAACGGACTGCTGCCTTGTCTGGTGCTGCACCAGTAAGATTACAAACCAACACCAGATTCTAAGTCAGTGGAGCTGATCTTTCCATATCCTCTTGCAAAGCCATATGTTGTGCAGAATTTACAAGGGAATGATGTGGAGAGCATTATTAAGGAAGAAGCTGGTACCATGTGTAGCCCTTTTAGTTTTCTTTATCCATTTCAATATATCTTCACTGTTTTGGTACTGAACTTTTTCTTCTTTTGATTTTTTTTGTGCTATCATTTTTGCATATTTGGAGTTATTGCTTTAAGAAAAGCATATATTTATGTTGATGTTCTTTGTCTAAGCTAACGATCAGAAGTATGTGGCTGAAGTGATCTATGGTCTTGTTATGGTAGCTCTCAAACGGCTGAGGCACTACTACAGGGCAAACACAGAACTCATAATGGCCCAGAATTTAATCCCGTAACTGAGCCCCAAAGTGTTTCAGTCAACAGGAACAACTGTTAGCCTGTTACTGTAGGCAATACCCTAGTGAGACTTGAGAGATCCACCAGGTTCTACATGGAGGTGGAAAGATCCAGGTCGAGAAGGGGGCTGGTGTGATGAACAATACGTTTTTGAAGTTTGGTGCTGCTTGTAAGGAGGAACTCTTTTGTTACTATACAGGCAGCATGCAGCACTGATAGGGCAATAAATTAGAATTCATCAACTATGGAGTAAATTACTTTTTTTTCCCCCTCTTTGACAGTTATTTGTGAAGTAGAACATTAGAGATATAATGAGATGTCATTGTAGTTCCCTCTCATGTGAGACATTTTCTTCTTTTTGACAATTTATTTTTCTGGATCTCTCTATCTTGGTACCATGCTAGTGTCAAAATGTGAAAAGAAAAATATTTGGAATATTGTCCTTAATTGTGTCTGCTTAAAACTAGGACTGTGTAAGCCACTCCTTCTCTCCCAGGCTACCTGGACTGTGTTAATTAAATCTGTGCTCAATTCTATTCCGAAATAATTTGGCTGCTATCCGGGTTGCAGCTACTTGGCTACAATCACTATTGGTCGTCAAAAAAGATGAAATCTTTCACCTTCCCCTTTTGGGTTTGTAAATACCTTTCTAGGTTTTAATATTTTCAAAAATACCCTTCTAGATTCTATTTCTTTGACTGCCAGCAGGGATTGCATATTGGATGTCAAATTTCCAGGACTTGAATCCTCTGTGGCGCAACATGGCGTTTGGCGTAGATCCAACGCTCAAAAACTCCTTGGATTGCGTACAACCGCCTTGGGTTCCGTGCTTGAGTGTTTTTGGCCATTGGATGCCCGCCAAACTCGCCATAGAGGAATTCAATCCAAATTTGCAACCTGTGTGTGTAACCGGCATGGATTAATATTAGTGCTTGGCTTTTGAAAATTCGGATTCACATTTTAAATGTTTGTTTATGGAAAGTTTTGATTGTGGCTTTGAGACTAGTTCGATGGTTCGCTGGAAATCTTGAAGCCATCGATCGGCCTGCATATGAATTGCATAATCAGAATGATGGTAGAGAGCGCTTAGGGCTTCCTTCGCTGTGTTCTGGAGCTCCATGCTTGACAGGATCATGTCTCCTAACTTACAAAGAAGCTGCAGCCATCAGCCCTCCGCCAATTTTCTATTGCCCCGTCCCCCTCTTTTTTCAGTCTCGTGGATTGTTTTGAATTTTCTGAGAACTGACTACCCCACTCCTCACAAAAGGTGGAAGTTCCACCCCGATATATGTTTGGCACTATCATGGCCATTCGGTTATGGCACGTGGATTGATACGTGAGTCAAATATGCTCTAAACTGAACATACATATTTAAAATCAAACCAAACCATTTAAAAAACCATTTATGTCTACATTACCTATTCTTTTATATTTGTTTCATCTCAAGTTTCAGAGTAAAAAAGAAAAAAACAAGATTGAAACCATTTAAGAACCATTAACAAACCGTTCAAAGAGCATTTATGAACTTATTATCTCAAACTAGTAATAAACTGAGTCGATTTTTAGTTTTTTTGAACCTATTACCTCAAAGTGGTAACAAAACCGAGACTGAAATCATTTAAACCCATGAAACCAAATCATTTACAGACCGAAAAATCAAAACCGTTTGATAAATGAATTTGGTTTCACATACCAAAACTGTTTAATAGATTATTTGATTTGGGATTCTATCTATTGCATTCTAACCTGAATTCCTGAACCAAATCAAATCATTTAAACGGAAACCATGCCTTTTAACACCGTTGCCCAAATTTTTTCGGGGCAAAACAAACGATAGTTTTGGGAGTTGGGAACTTGGAATTAGCTAGTCTTTGTTTATATTTGTGCCTGGTTGTGTGGCCCTTGTACCATGATGGTCAATGAGAGTTTGTGAATGGGCATAAACAAGTGGGAACTTTTTGATTTCATAGGGGTAATACGGTAATTTGGGGGACAAATGTATGTGGCGCAGGGGCCACGCGACAGACAGCTTTATTTTTCCGCTTATCTATTTCGTTGGTTTATTTCTTGTGGTCGGCTGGTCGGGTGGTCGGGGGGAGCCCACGATCGACCGTTTTTTCAGGTACTTTCCGCCAAGGAGCCAGCAAACTCCACTGTGACACGTCGGATTCTGACAACCAAACGACAATCAAACCAAGTTATCGGATTATAACTTCTCCTTCTTCTTCCCTCACCCTCTCTCTTTTCCTCGGTTCCTTTCACTTTCCCCCCCTTTCCCCTTTCCCCTGCGTAGAGAGATCATGATCTCGGTTCGGTTATTCGCGCCAAGATCATGATCTTCATTCTTAATTTTCTTCTTCTTTGAATCTGTACAATCTATCTACTTCTTTGAATATTAATCTCATTTTTTTATTTTCTGCAATCTCAAAATCTCTGGTTTCCATTTTGATTCTTGGATTTATAGTTCTTTATCTGAATCAAATCATGTTGAAGAGACCATTGAAGCCATTTATTGAACAAAAGCTCGGGAAAATTCCGTGCTTTTTGATTCACACTCTTCTTGAATGGGTTTTGATAATTATGCTTTTTGTTGATGGTTTGATTGCTTTTGCTTGTAATGAATTTGCCCGTTTCTTTGAACTGAGAATCCCATGTTTGTTCTGCACAAGGATTGATCATGTTATGGTTCACAGGGATCCTGATTTTTATTACAATGATTCTATATGTGAAACCCATAGGAAGGATGTGTCCTCCCTTGCTTATTGTCATGTTCATCAGAAATTAGCTGATATCCGTCGAATGTGTGAAGGTTGTCTTCTTTCTTTCGCAACGGAGGATAAGTCTGATTCTGATACTTATAGATCTCTGGTTGGGATCTTGGGTAAAGATCTTGAATGTTCTGTTGAAGAAGATCATAAAATTCATTTGAGATTGCCAGCTGGAGGGAAGATGGATATTTTACAGTTTGAGAAGAGCAACATTCATAGGTGTTCTTGTTGTGGGGAAGCATTAAGGATTAGGGCTTCATTTCCCCAGGGACTGGTTCAGAATGTGTCATCAAATGAAATCCATTTCCCCCAAGCTCCTGCACCATCTCCCAGAGGCTTATTAGTCAAGCCAAAATTAGAGGAAAGATCAAGAGGTTCTGACACATTGCCTCACATTCCATATACTGAGCTCAAAATCTCATCCGATAGCGAATCAGAGATTCCAGAGGATGAAGATGGATCAACTTCATTAACTTCAGAGAATCAATGTGAGTTTATTATGGGTTGCAATTGTTCGATGCACAATAACTACTTTTCATTTTTTTATCCATTTTGTGGTTTAAATTTTATGTAGCAGGTAGAGAAGATGTCCATGCTGCTACTGTGCCATTACTGGTGGAATTGAATGACGATGCTTGCAAGACGCCTACGTTCAAAGGAAGCAGGTTATCCGCAGTCACCATAGCAGAATCTGCAACCATAAGCCCTAGGTGGCTTCATAAGCATCCCAAGAGGTTAGCTATTGAAAAACCAGAAACGGAGTTTGTCGAAGAAAGCACTACAACTGAAGTAGATGCTGAAACCATTCTGCATCGTTTGAAGAGACAAGTTCGACTGGACCGTAAGTCTTTGATTACTTTGTATATGGAACTGGATGAAGAAAGAAATGCTTCTGCCATTGCTGCAAACCAGGCAATGGCCATGATCACCAGGTTGCAGGCAGAAAAGGCAGCTGTGCAGATGGAGGCCTTGCAATATCAGAGAATGATGGAGGAGCAAGCGGAGTATGATCAGGAGGCCTTGCAAGATATCAAGGATCTTCTTATCAAAAGAGAGGAAGAAATTAAGGTTTTGGAGGCAGAGTTAGAGACTTACAGGGAAAAGTCTGTACTTGTTGGTGATGCTGATGAAGATTACCATCAATTGAAGTCCGCATCTGAATCATCTGTTAGTGCACATTGTGAATGTGGTAGCCCTCCTGATATAATTGATGTAGAAGAGGGGAATGGGGAGCATGAGCATAATTCTGATGGGCCACCGCTAGGATCAAATGGACGGAAAATTCTTGAAGAGCCATTGTTAGATATTGAAGATGAGAAGTTATATCTTTTGGATCAGTTGAAAATGTTGGAGAAGAGGATTCACCTATCTACGAATGATGGGGATAACTTGCTTCCTAGCTCTTACATAAATAATCTCAATGAGGAAGACAAAGGTAGCAACTTGAAGTTTTCTCATTGCTCTGTTCCCTAAAAGCATAATAGGATCAAATGAATTTCTGTCATTGCAGGAGAAAAGAGTAGCGACACTATAACAGAAGAAATATCTCGTCTCAGTGAGAAGTTGGAAGCCCTCGAGGCAGATAGGGAATTCTTAAAGCATGCTGTTCAGTCACTTAGAAAAGGTGGTGAAGGAACCCAACTTTTGAGAGAGATAGCTCTACATCTTCGGGAGCTTCGGTGTGCAGAGAAGATGCCCATGGATGGTATTGCTGCTTGAGCTTGTTCCTATCATGTCATTTTGATGGTAAGCACTTTCCTGAGTGCCTTTTTCCTCTTCATTTCGCATTTTACATCTTCTGGACTAGCTAAAGGAAAAGAAATAAAAACTGTAAGCAACTCTACTGATAGGAACTCCTCTCACTCACTTAGCCAATGGGAGAACCCTCTCCACCCCAGCAAGGGAAAAGAAAAGACCTATTCAAAGATTTCTAATCCTTTTCAAGCTACTTGGTCAGCTATGTGAATCCTCTCTTCCATCCACGCAATGGTCAGAAAGTGAATTTTTAAGATCCAATGCCCTCTCCACCCCCCTTTTTCTTGACTGCTTGGCGGCTAACCTGATCCACCCAACCTCTTCCTTTGAGCATTCTTGGGACCAGCAGTGCAAAATCATTGCCCAAGTAAAATGAAAGAACAAAAAGAAAAACATGAATAAGGGTACAAGTGAATCAAGATAACGATCAGATCCCTTTTGTCTATGGGGAACATCATGAATAACTTTGCAGGAGATGAGTACTTGAAAAGACAAATGAATGCTACCATTTTAGTGGATGATAGTTCCTGGAAGCCTGCTAAATTTCCTTCGGGCTGGTGAAGTGGTTTTGGCAGTGAATCAATTACACTTTTCTCAGATTTTCCATCAGCATTTGGTTTATGGTTCTGTTTAGGCACTCCTTCCTAATGTTTTGTGATTTATTCAATTCATATGAAAAATAGTTCTCATCTCTTGTATCGACGTATAATCTTGAGAATTAATGGAAGATAGTAGAGAGAAGTGAAGAGATTTTTAACAAAGAAGAACAAATTTTGAAATTCATATTCTAAAAGTAAATAATACCTCACAATTGAAACACCAGAAATTGATTCAATCTTCTTTCTCGATTGAATCATGCTGCCTTAAAACCGTTTGATCGATTTTTAGATGATAATATTTCATAATGAAAGTGTAACATGAACGGAGTTCCAGTTGAAATCAAATGCTGATATCTAATTTTATTGAAGCATCATAACTGTAGTTGGACATGCACATGTCAAAATTATCATATGCAATATGTTTCATCTTTGAGAAGGCTTGGGGAATCCAAGAGTCAGGAGACTCTTTAAGATAAAAGAACATGGAATACATGCATGAATAGTCAATCTAACAATTTATGATCCATCAGTTCTGAAGTGAAGATTCCTTGGGCAGGGTACTTCCATTCACTAGAAATACAGCAGGGAAATATACTTGGTAGTCAAAGATTTCCACTGGATAAATCATTAAGATGTCATTTAATCATCATCTAGGTGCTTTTTAATCCATTTTCAGTTCTGCTTGTCCAGTTATATATATATATATATATATATATTTTTCATTTAATGCAGCCCATTTTATAGAAAATAAAAGAAAATAAAAGGGGGGGGGGGGGAAAGAGACAGTGGACAATCATGCATTCTTGAATTTTAAGCCAAGATGAGTTGTCATTCATGGCTATTATCTACTTCTGATCCATTTACTAATGAGTACTGCAAACACAAGGCAGCTAAAGTACAGCTTGCATTGTTCATGTCTTCATTGCAGCTAAATAAACTATAACATTAATGCTCTATGTGCGATACACTTCCGAAGAGCCCTGCATGTTTACTACAAATTTTCAGGTGGATTGAAGTGTACATATCCTTGCTGTATTAATGAACCGATGATATTCCCATCAATACTGTGATATGAAATCTTGGTCTCAAGTATAAAAGTTTACCTTTTCTCTCTCTCTCTCTCTCTCTCTCTCTATATATATATATATATAATTTGTATTACTTCTGCTTGCACAAACATCATGCATGTGAAATAATTTGCTTCCTTGAAATGGACCAAGATATGGTTTAGGGCCACTCTGATGCTCCTCGGAAAACATAACCAATTGATCTGGGATATGTCAAGCTCCTTATATGTTCACCCCATTTGATTTTATATTTTTTCCCCTATTTTTTTCTTCATGGATATATATTTCAGCTGATACTTCTGTTTTACCCTTTGCCTGTGGCACTTGAATTTTATTTTTTGGGGAAGTTTAAAATTATATAGGAGTCCATCCTTTGTATGTGACTAGCTACTTCCTTCCCTAGAAAACCAAGAACTTGATTTTCTTTTCCGTTGTAATTTTCCATTGTTCAGATGTACATAAATTCTTCCCATGCTAGAAAGAAGAGAAATACAATCTTTCTTTTCGAGCTTCTTTTAAAACCAATTCTTTCTTCTGGTACCTCTTTGAGAGCTTTCTCTTAATAATGCACATCTGATTGCAAATTTGCAAAAAATAACAAATCTCAGGAGCTTCAAACACTTTTCCTTCAGAAACTCTGGAAGTGCAGTGCTACTCTAGGGCCAAGGTGATTCTCCAGTTACCCATTAAATGGTGCACCTCCTTATATTCATAACTCATGTACAGCTATCCCATTAGAATTTCCCCCAAAGCAGACTCCAAACCCTTTCCGTGACTAAGTAGTTTTATCTTGTTAATTAGATCACCTCATCCTTTCTTTGGAAATTTATTCTCTAATTTATATCTCACATTTACCACCCTTAGGTCCAAGAAAATACTTTTTAATCCTAATTTATTGTGTTTATGAATGTCAATTTTCACTTCATTAAAATCCCTCTTTGTACAGGTTAACAAAGAATGGGAAGTATCGGCAATCACTAATACCTCTCCTGAGAATTTTCTGCCAAGCTAACAACTGAGCACTCTGTGTTTATGTAAAGTGGGAAAAACATTTCAATTTGGGATGAGAACAAAACAATGAATGTCATGGATCAAGGCATCAAAAGTTTCCTTGCCTTTCCCTCATTCCACCAATTTCAACTGCTATCCAACTTGCTTGGTGTTAGTTGTTATTAAGATTCATAGGGTATAGCTGCCAATGTCGGGGTAATGTGAGAGGTAGATGGAGCTTTGTATCAGAGGAGCAACCTGATTCCTGGTGAACCCGGAAAATCTTAAAATCCTCCAAAATACTGTGAAGATAAATTGATATTCTTTTTTGTACTAAAGTAATGTTTGTGTTATTTATTGTTTATATTTTGAAATGTACCTTGTTATGAAACTTAGGTACTGAGTATTTGTGGGATCCATCATTATCAAAACATCATCTTGGATCACTTGCAATTCACGCAAGCTGGTGGTAATAGTCTGGGAACATAACAATACCTTAGACACCACAGGTGCTCAGAAAATGAAAGGTTGCCTTAAGGTAGATATCAAGAAACTAAAGGTTGAGTTGAAAATTGAAAATCAAAGATTTCAATGAAGAAAAACTTTGTGTTGAAATGAAAAGTCTACAAAAAGCATACAAGTAGCATTCAAGATCTACCAATATAAGTAGATGGAACACCTTAAAAACATGTAAACTGGATATCAGAAATGGGAAGTTTCCCTTTTGGGGGTAGCAACTTAGTGATGGAATTTGGTGAAAACCACAATTGAGTTAACAAAGTTTAGCTTGTCATAATGGAGGCTTTCTTGCAAGGGCATAAGCTCTTGACTTTTAAATGAAATTCTATTCACTTTCATTCTAGAGAAAGTTCGTGATCGGTGTGAAAGGCAACCATGGCAAAGGCAGCTATCCATTCATTTTCCTGAAATGGAAGAAATCCACTCCCAAATTGCAGACAACATTCTTTCAAATGATCTGGAACTCTCTGCCGACACAGAAATAGATGCCAAAAGCCTAAGTGAATTGCTGCAGGAGATTGAGAAGAACAAGAGGCTTCTGCAGCCCATCATAAGAAGACAGCTTACGGATTAGTTGCTGCTCGGTTGAAAGCTATGGGACTCTGAAAGATGGAAACAGGGGAGTTGGACAGTGACTCCATTACTATCAGTCAACTCTTTCCAGAAAATGAAATATTGTTAGGCCTTTAATTATCACTTTTATCATAGGATTATGGACAAAATGTAAAGGCTGAAACTAAAAATGTGAGCACTTCGTATAGAGGAAGTGATGCTGGTAGTCAAGGAGGACAACATAACCTGATCAACCTTTACGCCAATCTTCTCATTGTGGGAAGTCCAATCACACAGCTATTAAACTGAGTGGGCATAGAAGTTAGCCAAGTCAGCAGTGACGTGGTGTCTTATAGTGACACCAACTCTATCTCTACATCTGGAGCTGGTTCATTAGATTCTGTGTCTCGAGATAACTAAAAATAAAAATTTCAAAACTGTAAAATTGAAACCTATACAGGATGAAAAAAAAACATACAATTAGAATGCAATGATAAACGTGGTTTGGCGAGACGAATACGCCACGATGAGATGATAGCATCTTCATTAGCAATGGAGGAAAGGGTTACAAGCTATCTTCTTCACTCCTCTTTGTCTACCAGGAATTATCCATAACCGGAACAAACCCCTAAAGGGGAATAAAAAAGAGATCCAATTTTATAAATGAGGTATCCCTGAGGCGATAGTGAACGGGCATCAGTTCATCGTGCCTCATCAACACCATCATAATTGTCATGGCACCAAGGTGAACCAAGGCGGTGGAAGGTTGTCCAAGCGCTTAGTTGAAAAGGCACCCACCTTAAGGCGAACAAGGCAAACAAGTGTTATTTTTTATTTTTCCTATTTTGTAACATTAATTAGTAAGCTATATATACCTTGTATCATAAAAAATCAAGATTAAGGAACATCAAGTCATTAAAAATTAACATTTAGCCATATTAAATCATAAAAAAATAACATTAAGTCATATTCAGTTATAAAAAAATCAAAATTTAGAGAAATGCTATTGTTCTATAATAAGTTTGACTAGTCAAATGATTTTATTTTTTCATGACACTTTTTGTATTAGTTATAATATAAAACCAGCTTTCCAACAAGTCTAAGATTACCTAAATCTAAGTTGTAATGACAAAGTTATGCTTCGGTCAAACTTATTTTTAAGTGTGCGAATACTCTTAAAATCGCATGAATGAAAATAATTTTATGGATATCAAAACAGAAGATTATTTTACCGGACTTTTGGTTTTTAGCAATGTTTTAACATGATAGAATTTATAAAATTTTCATAATTGGGAAAAACCTCAACATTTAAAAGTTGAAAATCACCCCTATAACCAAAATCCAGTTTTTGTTCTTGGACTGGGGGTTGACTTTTTATCCTTTTGGAATTTGATTTTTAAATTATTTTTATTGGATTTAAATGGGGGGTATTTGCTTATTTATAAATAATATCTTAAGTAAATGAAATAACAAATATAAAAAATTTTACTTCACCGTGATATTTGGCATAAATAAGTGCCAAAACATAAGGCGGCATGCAGTGTAACAAGGCGACTGTCGCCTAGGCCCTAAACCGCCTGGACCCTTAGTCTTCACCTTGGTGATGCCTTGACAACTATGGGTCACATCGTACAATATGGGGGAGATATATCGGAAGAGAGGGGGTCACATCAGGACGCTCTCTTCCTTCATCGTGAAAGAAAACTTTCACCTTTTCTAAATTACTTTATGGGCTTTTAACAACCCTTCGAAGGTAACCCATAACCCAAATCACAGAATACAGGACATCAACCCTCAATATAATTTGGTGGAAACCTTTCAAGAGCCCTCAATGAACTACTCAATATCAATGAAAATTTTGGTGGCAAGCCTTTTAAGATCACTCTCTCGGCAGGGACCAATCTGCTGTCATTTTGGAATCGTCATTGTCTTGAAGAAATTAAACCTCTTGGCTCTTGGTTCACCTTAAATAATAAATCGAAACCACCTAATAATATTTTAGAACGCCTTGACTGCTGTCTAGGTTCTACTTCTTGGTTCTCCCTTTGGCTTGACTCGACCCTTTGTACCTTGCCTTCTATAGGATCAGACCATACCCACCCCTTCTCCTTGACTCTTTTCTGATTAGGAAATCCTACTGGAAACTCTACCATTTCCAGTTGCTTGGTTGAAACACCCTGAGTTCCATTCCTTTTGTTACTACCAAATGGCATTTATCTATAAATTAAACTTAATGGAATCTTGGTCTTCCTTAAGCAGTGAAATAAGAATGTCTTTGGCCATCTCCCAAACTAAAAAAGAATCCCATGTACCAATTTCACTACCTTGAACCCCTTGAACCCTCTGGCAGATTTTATTTTGCAAATCTCTAAATTAGAGGGCAAAATCAAAATGCCACTAGAGGCAGAAGAGATTTTTTGGTTGGTGGTATGGTGACCATTTTGTTTCTTCATTGTTGGGGGGAAATCAAACCCAATGTACTTAAGTTTGTAGCTAAGTTTTTTTACTCCATCTTTCTCCTTAATCTCCAAAACTCGGGGAGCTCAGTTGATGAGCAATGAACTTGGTTCGAGCCATAAACACCTTTTCCCTACAAGGTCAAAAAACACCCTACTCAATCATTTAGTAACCCTTGTACACCATCGTTTATTGGATCGAAATGCAACCTAATATCTCAAGCGGGTAGAATTATACTTATCAAACCGGTCCTTAATTCTATTTCCACTTATTTCATGTCAAGTTTTTTCTTTCCCAAGAATATCTGCAATCAGTTGGATATGGGCAAGTTGATTACTCAGATTTGCATCAATCAATGAAGAAGAATGAACCCCTCTTTCAAATGAAAATTCTCTGATTCTGGTTTGATTTAAAATAACTTTTATTTGGAGTTACAGATGACTGTGGCTGAGGCTCTAGAAGTGTGTCAACATTGGTGGATGAAGGAAGCACAAGACGATTTGGTTCTGACACTTGATGCAACATCCAAGAGGAAAAAGACATAATAATCATACCAAGTCGTGTCTATCACTAATCTGGTATGGGTTGCATAGGTCTGATGGGTGATTTTTTTGGAGAAGCAACCACAGCACTTGTATCCACTTGGGATAGATGTCGTTTGCCCTGATAGTTATGAACAAGCTCTGGGCGATCAGCGCTATGAAGAGGAGCTGGATCCCTATCATATCTGTCTAAGCTCAATTGCTTTACTAATATCGATAACAGATGTAGATTCTGTAAACCTGAGAGGGAAATAGACTGACACGTCTTATCCTGTAAGCCTGTAACTTCTCCAGTCGAATCTGGAGTCTGCGGACTCACTGGGCTTGAGCACTGATAGGCTCCATAATCTTAACCTCTTAAGTTTATATATTGATTTTATCACCAATCCAAGTTTTATCAAGCCTGAAAAACCCACATCCCTGTTACCTTCTCAATCATTTCCTATTTCCTGTGGCTCACAGGAAATAATATCATTTCTAAGAAGGCCCAACCCCTTCCCAAGATCAATGGGAAACCGATCTCCAGATTTTCCCTTGCCCAATGGAACCTCAAGATCCACAACCGGAACCCTTTGCCCCTACTAAACTAGAGTTCCATCTTAATCACCCCACATCAAATCACCCCAAGAAGCTGAAGCGAGAGGAATCCGGCAAGGTGTCTTAAGGGCTCTATCAGTGAGATTTGAAGCAATTTGGCCTTGGCATTGGCACAATTTATGTCATGCAATAAAAAAGGATAGATCTTTTATTACCATCGCTCACAACCTATCTCTTTAAGGCTAGAATTAACAAGTAAAATGACTTCTCTTTTTTTTTTTTCACACACAAGATTGATCATCCAACGAGATGCTGACACATGACATCCAACCACACGTCCGAATTCACGAGAAATTCAAATCACCATAGAATGCCAATGACGGACTCTACCCACCTGAAGGAGAGAGGCAAAACAATTCCCAAAGGAAGAGAAATAATCTCCACAGAAAGAAGAGACTTACGAGATATGATCCTCCAAAACCATCCCAAGTTCATCTAAAGCAGGACGTCTCTTAATAAGACTCGATCCTATAAAAGGGAACCATGGAGCTAGGCAGAGGTAAGTTCACTATCTCACTCACTATCGCTCTCACTACTGTTGCACAAGTTTAGTTTTTAACTTGGACGTTGAAAGACTAATCCTCGAGTCATCTTCGTGCCTCTACCTTCTGTGCTACTACAAGACCGACGTTCAATCTCCAAAAGATTCTCGGCGACAAGTAGAAAGTTCTATGACTCTTTATCACTAAAGATTTGGTTGATTTCCTTTTCCCTCAATTAATAAAAGTTTCTATTTTCCAACAAAAAACAACTGGCCTAGGATTCACAATGGTCATGCACAATCGAAGCTTCTACTCGATGAAACGCTGAAAATAGAACATTTTTTTTTTGGTAGATGAAAATAGAACATAATAGTTGTAGGGATGTGATTTTTCGTTTGTATAAGCTAGGGATGTGAAACTTCACCTCACGCATCCTTGCACAATCAACTTATTGATGCGCATGCCATTCCTCTCTACAATGCATCAACCTCTGTACTTGTAAAGGGCACAATTTCAGAAACATCACCATCAGCAAATCCTTGAACGATGTTTTTTCTACACCAAAACCTATATAGAAGTTTGTATTTCAGTTGTTGCTCACCTTTTTGACTACCTCCCAATGAAAATTGAATCTGGAAATGGCACGGATTCCAACAACTGAGCAACACATTAGGATGTACATACCAAGACAGAGACTAGGCAACTTGTTATTACTACTTCCCTTTTTTTCCCCCTTTTAAGAATACATAACAAATGCCCAGTAAGGCCTTTCAAGAGTTTCCCTAATTAAGCACGCTATGGCAGGACAACTCCAAACAAAAGAATGATGATGGTGATGATCTGTCTCTCTAGTTAACAAAACTCTTTGCTAGGACATATCTATAAAAACACAACAGGAAATATGAAGCATTACTGACAAGTGGCAAAGACAAGGAAATTACAAAAAATAATCTGGAGTCTTGCGTGTAGTGTCAGGTTCAATCTGTCTAGGGGCAGGATCAAATTGAAGGAAATTCTGATCCATGTTCTCCCCAATTTCAAGTATTGCAGCCATGTTTCCGCAGCGATAACAGTAATTCGGTGCACTGAATACTGTAACTACGTTCTTGTCCTGCAAAAGTTGAGGATAATGATAATTATGAACTTGTCTTGGAATTTCTCATTGGAAGCAAGTTTTGTGGATAGAATTTTAGCAGAATTGGGGCTCTAACAAAAAGTCCTGATATGACAAAGGATTGGGAAGTAAGCCCAACACAAGATCATAAGTTCAGTTTGTCTTCACCTGACACCAGTTATAACCTTCCATGACAAGCTGATGGGCTCTTGCAACAAGGCTGAGTCCGTTTGTGTGGTTGAACTGAGATGCAATGTCCTGTCCGAATGTGTAGCCAGCTCCTCGCGGAGAAATGCCCCATCCACACCGATCATCTGGATCAGACCATAAGAGATCGCACATGGGTCCCTCGTGTGGAACCTGATTCCCACAAGCAAGTCACAAACCCAAACAAATCATTAACACTGTACAGTATCTAAAACTAAGAAAAGAAAAATAACAGAATTTTAAATGCTACTTCAGCTAAAAAAAAAAGGCAATAGGATGCCAGAGCAGCGGGGAACCATACCCAACCCCTCCTCCCCTTCAAAATTTAAAATGTAAACAACATAATATTACTTCCTCTACTAGAAAATGAGTGAAAAAAAAAAAAACATACAAAAATATGGGGGCTTCTGGGCACAAAATGAGAATGACTTTCTCTGAGATAGTCATCTTCCATTATAATAAACTGCAAAGCTTTATTTTTCCCAACCCTCACCCCGTTCTCTCGTTTTCCTGGATGCTGTCAAATACAAGACTACCTATTCTAAGATTTTATCTTATTCACTAGAAGGAAAGAAAACTTCTTTCAGACCACTATCCTCGATTAAGATGGCATATCCCGTCTCAACACTACACTAAAAAACTCCCACAAAAAAAAAACAATGCATTATTTACAGCAGATTATTAAACTACATTCAAATATGAGGAGAGACCATGGCAAGAGCCTGGTCTTAACAGTCCTATCATCAGTAATTTATTACACTTTAAAAGACATAAATCTGGTTAGACAGTAGATGAAAATGGCAGATGAACATTGGATGAGTAAAAATTAGTGGATGAACAGCAGAAAAAATGAGCGACTTGTAACATCTATAACGCGAAATCAAGAGCTAGGAACACATGTATAAATTCATATCAATAACTATTTTAGAATGATAAAATCATGAGTAGCATGGCCAACGTTTTCAACACTAATAACCAAAATAGCAAGGCAAATTGGGGGGGGGGGGGGG
>NC_056561.1:33622666-33650897 GCF_013358625.1 Macadamia integrifolia | reverse complement strand
CCCCATAGATGAATTAGCACTGGTGTTGTCCCTACTCCTACATGCAGTCAGTTTTGAGCACCAGTGTTTTCCTTACTCTAAACTAGGGGTGTCAACGGTCCGGTTTGGTGCGGTTTCGGTCCGGTTCCACCGGTTTCGGTGTGACTTTGGAACTGACCGAAACCGACCCATTAAGGATTTATCGGTTTCGGTCCGGTGTCGGCTTCGGTGCGGTTTGGGTTCGGGTTGGTACCGGTTTGCCGGTTTGGATTTATCAGGTTCATTTCGGTTTGGATCGGTTTTTTAAACCGGTATGGAGCCATTAGGAAACAACCAAATGTTGAACTGCTGAACTTCGGTTTCTTAAATCGATTTGTAACCAGGTTGGTTTTGGTTTTTGGTCTAGTTTGGATTCGACTTTCCATACAAATGTATACAAAACTATGCAAATTTTGATTTTTTTTAATGAATTTTAAATGTATACAAAACTATGCAAATTTTGATTTTTTTTAATGAATTTTGGAGTGTTTCGGTTTGTTACCGGTTTGATTTCGGTTTCGGTCCGGGTTTTGAGCCGTTTTCGGTTTGGTTTCGGGTTCATCCGGTTTTCTGTGCGGTTCGGTTTGGTTTTGGGGTTGCAATACTCGAAACCGAACCGAACCAATAAGGCTTCGGTTCAGTTCGGTCCGTGTTGTTATCGGTTCGGTCCAGCCGGTTTTACTGGTTCGGTTTAGGAATTGACACCCCTACTCTAAATAGAGTCAGGTTTGAGTCACTAAGGACTTCATGCCACTGTGGGTGGTCCACGCAGTGATCCGCATAACCATGCTCTAGTTGCCTAGTTGGTCTGCTCACACCCAAATTCCAAGTTGTAGCATAAAAAAAGAAAAACAAAATCTGTGACCACATCTTCAGAAAATGTCGCAAGAAAGAACAGAGTGGTCATTAAATAGACTTTTTGACCCAAGTAGATAGCAGACAATCTGGGTCAGTGCAGTCACCAGACTCACCACCATAAGCCCATAACTGTCTCCTTGCTGCTGCTGTTGAAAAAGAGGTTTTGCCAACAGAAATTTGAGAGAAGAAAGAAATAAGAATAATATGTGGTAAAGTAAGAAAGTAAACATGTATAAAAATGACAGGTAAAAACTGTGAGTCAACAATGAAGCATACAAAAGCATAAACTGTAACTTGTCTGCAAGATTTACAACATGAGCAGTCTTACAGCATTCACCATAATTCTTGAAGAGCAGGAGACATAATAAATAACTCATTTCAGGGACAAATTAGTGCATATATGTTCATAAAACATGCATGCAAAGCTGCAATCGGAAGAAGCTTATGTTTAAAAAACAAGCATGCAAAACTGCAATCGGAAGAAGCTAAGAGTTTAAAAAAGTAAAGGCAGAGATACAATACAAGAAATAACAAGGTCAAAACAATATGCGTACTTCCTGTATTCGGTCCAAAGCACGAATGTTATCCAAAGTATCCAAAGATGGAGAGAGTCCACCATGCAAACAGAAGATCTGGAAACGAGAATGAATGCTTGTCAGCCGTGATCATGGACTAAACAGAAATAACGAAATGAGTAACCACTTTACAACTCATACCTGGCTCTCAATAAGTGCTGTAAGGGGTAGATAATCAAACAGGTCAGTGAAATACTTCCACACATTTGCATTTCCATATTTTCTCAAGCATTCATCATAGAATCCATACCTGCATAAAAACCATCAAAATAAAGTATGAGCAATAACCACTGCCAGAAAAATAGAAAAAATATACAGTCCATGAGTATCAGGAATAAAATATCAAAAATATCATTCCATTCCACTTCCTAAAACAGCAGTGAGATTATGTTACTTTACATTCCAAAACACATAAAACACAAGTAGTTAAGAGGATCAATAAGGACAGAACAATCGGGTGTGCTCCTCTCTGTTCTCAGACTTAGGATCGCCTACTCCTCTGGCCTCAGTAGATCTGCCATGGTATCCTCTATTATCTTTGGTGGTTCCTGGACTCCTCCATCCCCGCCCCCAAACCCTTAATTGATAAATGGTCCTCCCCCCCTCCCCTTCCTCCTGGCCACCGTGACAGAGATGACAATTATCACTTGGCTCCCCTATCCATTTGGTACTTTCTCCTCTACCATTGCTTGGGATTTTGTTCGACCCTCAAGCCCCCTTATCCCTTGGCGCAACATCTTCTGATTCAAAAGTCATATTCCTCGTCACAGTTTCACTGCATGGCACGCTATCTTCGACTGCCTTCCCACTCAGTCCTTCCTCATCCGCCGGAAAATTCAGGTCCCCCTCTCTTGTTGTCTCTATTGGAATGGCACCAAAGATGTCAACCACCTATTTTTTTTTTTTTTCTTACCCCTTCTTCACCACCATCTAGAAGAGGGTCCTTCTCAGCTGCTGGCATTCTCCTAAAACTGCCTTTTCATTTAGTAGAGAATGGATTTGGATTGATATGAAATTTGGGGGTTCTACCATCTGTGACACTGCTGGGAAAATTGCTTTTTGTGCTACCATAAACCACATCTGAATTGAGCAGAATCTTTGTAAATAGGCGTCCAACTCTTGTTTTTATGATATGATTTGGAAAGCCATGTACTTCGATGTCAAATCCAAACTTGCTTCTCTCAAGCATCATTCTGTTAGAGACTCCCTAAAGAACAGAGTCATTGTTTTCTTCTAGGACTTACCTACTTCTATCTTGCAAATTGACCCCTTGATGATGTATCCCCCTTTGCTTGTCGCTAGTGCTTTCTCCATCCCCCTTTTGATGTTCCCCCTCTCCTTCCCCCTTTTGGGTTTGTTCTTCTAGGCTCCCCCTTTACTCTCTTGTATATTCTTCTCCTTTGCGGTAATGAATTTTTTATTCATCTAAAAAAATAAGGATAGAACAATCAAAACTGGTACTGCCTGGGGATTTAATTTCCAAACTGGGTTAGGGCACCAAAGGTCCAATTGACACTAAGCAGATTGTCAAGACTTAGGACCAAGGGAAGCTGGATTAGATATAAAGATTTTACGGATATCTTGGGAAGGAGTTCTGCCAGCATGATCCATGGGAGGAAGAAAGCTTCATCTTTCCAAGTTCCTAATTCCTAAAAGCAACAAAGGCAACCAAGATGATAAGAAGCCGGCAAATTTATAGCCCTTTATGAAATTTTGGTCGGATCTTAAGTTTCCAGAAAACACTTATTATTTCATACAGGAGAGGATGGAAATCATCCTGCCCATGGCTCATGATATATTTTTCCTTTTGACTTCTCATTTGCAAATTGTCCATTTAAGTATCAACCAGCAATAAATTTATAATTTGATTTATTCGAATTTTTATCTGGTCTTTAGATTACATGATGGGGAGAACCCCCTCCCCCAAAAGATCGGTTTGAAGTCCATATAGAGGCCTCTGGTACATTTTTACATAATTTGATGAGTAGGATCACTGATTTTTTGATAGTTTTCAATTGACTTTTGCTACTGTAGTGACTGTTTAGCATGTTGGGAGGAATTGTATCACCAAGAGCTAGAGGGTAGGAACATCTACTTTGTAAACATATCCAAGGCATGATTTCCATGTTAAGGGTTAGGAATCATCTTAATCTGCTAGGTCCAGATCTGAAATTGAATCATCTAAAGCTACACCATTAGAGGTGCTTAGACAAACTTCTGATTCTTGTTTTTGTCCTGGCTGTGAACCATAAAAAACATACCTCAGATATTTTGTTCGGGATTAAATTTTGGGCATTAGTTGCACTTTAAGTGTACCATCAAACCCTAAAGTTCATGATCATGGCAGAATTCTTTGTTCAGCTGCTTTAAGAAAATGGAATTGCATTAGTCTTACACAACCACATCATAGACATGAAAAACGACTTGGTCTCACATTTGGCAGGTTGAAGCCTATGTAAGGTTTGAATGGGGAGCATCCCTTAATGAAAAATCAATGGCTTGATATACTTTACAGAGAGTTGGATTATGTTTTGTTGATTGGGAGCGTTTCTATTACAGGAAATCAACTATTTTCTGTCACTTTTCTTTAATAATATTTTTGGAAATTTAAAATCATCTTGTTTATCCTGATTTTGGGGTCATTTTATAGCATATTGAGTTACCTATCCAACAAGGCAAAGGCTTACTACTCTGAGCTATAATTAGAAAGTTATGACGATCTAAAAAAGTGTTAATCAGTGACGGAGATTCAGTTTTATAAACTCTAATTAGATTATGAATCTTATACAGGGTTAAATTTTTAAATTAGTAGTTTTATTTATTTGGGAAAGGGTCTTAGCATTCAAACAAAGTTCCCAAATGTAATTTTAATCATGTCAGGAAGTCTTCTAAAGAGTAAAAAAAGTCAATCTTGGCTAGGGATTAAAAATCTTGTTATTGTTATATAAAGCATTGTAAGAGTCTGGTAATTGTCTACAAAAAGCATTTTAGGCAGCATATTTTAAATTGGAATGGAGTTGTTTTTTGGTTATGATAAAGGGAATGGTTCTCTTTCAAGTGATTTGACAATCAAAACATAATTTCGTCCAAGGGGAATGTTAAAGATATAGCTCAACCACAGGGATGTAATTCATGTATTGTTGATGTTGGGAGGCTTTTTTCAATATAGACACGTCGCAGCAGTGATCCATGCAAGTTGAAGTCAACAAATCCATCAAACAGCAACACTCCATGCAAGAAATCCCTCGTTTTTCATGGATTTCTCCCTGGAACTGTTGATCTCATCCACTTCATAAATCCCAAGCGAATAAAACTAATTCATAGTAAGAAACTATGGGAAAAAATATTGAAACTCACCTGAGAAAAGAACCTACTATTACAAAGAACCAACTTGGTTTTATGCCAAGAAGATCGTTGCCAAAAGCTATTTACTTAGGAGACTCATAGACAGATTTAGATATTTCAAGAAGGATCTCCATATGGTCTTTACTAACCTAGAAAAAGCTTAGGATAGAGTCCCTAGAGAGTTATTCGGACAAGTACAAGAAAAGTGTTTCAAATAAATATGTGGACATTGTTAAAGATCTGTACAATGGGGTGGTGACTAGTATAAGAACTGAGGGGGGTCAAATAAGTGATTTCTCAATTACTAGGGACATTCAAGATCGAATTCCTTGGTGTATGCATTTTATTGATGATATTGTTTTGAAAGATGAGAGAAAAACAGGTATTAACACCAAGTTGAAGATATGGAGATTACCCTCGGAATTAAAAGGTTTTAAAATAATAAAAACAAAAACGAAGTATATGGTGTGTAGCTTTAGTTACACTATGAAGGATAATGTGGTGATGAAAATTGATGAGAGATTCCGTAAAATGATTATTTTAAGTATTTAGGTTCAATCATAAATAAAGATGGTGATATAAAGGATGATGTTTCAAATAGAATTAAAATATGATGGATGTAGTGGAGAGGTGCATCTGGAGTGTTGTGTGACCAACATATTCCTTCAATCTTTAAGAAAAATTTTATAGGAAAGTCATACCGGCTATGATGTATAGTGTGGAATGTTGGCAATTCATAAGCATCATATAAATAAACTCAGTGAAGCTAAGATGATGTTCAAATGGTTGTGTGACAAAACTAGAAAGGATAAAAGAATGATCAAATTAGAGCTCATTTGGGAGTAGCTACGAGAAAGTCGTTTGAAATGGCATTGTCATATTCAATTGAGGCCTTTAGATGCTCTAATATGGAGTGATTTGATTCAGATTGAGGGAGCTAAAAGAGCCAGGAGCAGACCTAAAATGACTCTGGGAGAAGTGGTGAGGAAAGGCATGCATAAACTAGGCCTAGTATCAAGTATGACCTCGAATAACACTGATTGGAGGGTAAGGATCCATGTAGCCAACCGCATTTAGTTGGGATAAGGCTGAGTGGTAGTTGTTGAATTCTACCATACTTGCTGCTATGAGATAGGGTCATTTCTTTTGTAAATAGGGTTGATTGGAGGGTAAGGATCCATGTAGCCAACCCCATTTAGTTGGGATAAAGCTGAGTTGTTGTTGAATTCTGCTATACTTGTTGCTATGGGATAGGGTCATTTCTTTTGTAACTTATACCAAGAGTGCATCATAATGACATGCATACCTAATGAAGGCTTGTAATTCAGATATTCTTCATAATTTCTCAAATAAACTCTTTTATCAGAAACAAACCACCTTCCTTGTCTCATCATTAAACATAGTTTGACGATAAAATAAGGACCATCACCCAATGCTGGTCCCACCTATTGGGGGTCCTGGGAAGGGTGAGTTCTGAGATAGTCCTAACCTTTGGTATTTTTTGCGCAAAGTGGCCTCTTTCAAGTCTTGACTCCGGGCATTTGCCCTGGCAACCCGAAACTCTTACCATTGCTCCACATAATGGCCCCTACTTAGATGACATAATAAGATAAAAAATTCAGGAGGCATGGTCATATAATTTTTCCCTATCAAGCTTGCACACCATCTCTAGTGGCCTCTTTTAATCCTTAAGACCAGATATTCATTGGAAACTAATAGCCTTACCATTTCACACCTAACCATCAGAAGTGCATTAAAAAATGTTCTCATAGAAGGAAAGATTGGCCCAACTATGGTCTGATTGTTCAGTCAAATGGTCCTTAAAACACTGGCCTCAAAACAGACATAATCTCAAATGGCTCATTACTCTTTCAAGAACTTAGCAATTGCATTCCTACCATAGATAACTTTCAAAACAGTAATGAATTGGCAGATTTTGCAACTCAAGATCTCCTGTAAAATACCATAAGTACACCACCTGGAGTGCTATCTCAACTCAAATCTGCAAATCCATTTTTCAGTTCTTCCACTTGATATTGTCTACACACAAACCTAGAGAACTTCCGTCAAAAAATACCCATTCACTATCAGACAAGATGGATTGGACTTCATACAAAATTAAACTAATTAGCAACTATTATCACTTATCTTCGACTGAAACTTGCCCATCACATTTCAACCATTTGATGTTATGAAATTGATCTTCCTCTATGAAAAACCTTCAGTGCTCAATCTTACCCTTAATCTTCCATATTTCAAGATATTGCCACCCCTTCCTCCCCTTTTCTGGTTATTGTTTACTGCCTGTCTTAATGATATTTGTCAGCAATTCTTCTTATTTCCTTATTCCACACCTTTATAATATCACATTTGATCCCTTCTGCTAGCATTGCCTCTTACGAATGAGAATAAAGTCCAGTAGTTAGTTCATATGAAAAGCAACACTAGGTTCTATTTCACTGCATATTTCTTAATTATGAGATAAAGTGGGCAGCAATGAATAACTCCAAAATCTTGCACTAGTGGCCCATGACACAAATTCAGATGTAGAAGCATGCCCTCCAAAGCAGTTATAATTAGAAAACCTATAAGAGTCTAAACAGGACAGGAGTTTAATGTCCAACAATTCTTTCCACTCCACAAAATCCACATTAATTCAACACTTTATCTACTACGGCAATACTTCTACCATACACCTTTAATGTATTAAAGGGAATCACAATACCTCTAAATCACTGCTAATGCAACATGAAACACTAGTCACTGAAATCATTCTATACCTTTCAATGTAGCTGCCTGATCTCTTTCGGCAATAGAGAATGAATACCAATAAATGACCTTTCGAAATCATCCATCATCTTCCTATTCAAAACAAAACCCACTCACATTGCCTATCACCAGTGTACAATCATACAATGAAACAATCCAGGCCCTATATCTCCTAAATCAAATTTTCATCAGCCGTTACTATTTCCATTACAAGTAGAATTAGGGTAATGGTTTGCACTACATGCCATAGCTTTTCTCAACATGACACACTGATATGGGCATGCGGCCTTACGAAGTTATGGTACAAAACAGCTTGCTAAAATGAATCGATTTCATTGCTGTTGTGGTAGATTCTTAGTTTCTGGATACAAATCCTAAATCTTATAACCTGGAGTCTAGTTTACATATTCTGAGATGGATTCATGGCTACTAGTGGATTATTTTCCCCATTCATGAATTCTTTCATGATCCACAAATGCACTTCAAAACTTGACCCATCCTTCGTCATTCTTTTTATCACTCAACCCAATGTATTATTTCTCTCAACAGACAGAAGTGTCTTCAGTTTCTAATCAATTCCAATTAGTCCTTCCACAATCAATTAACCTATGCCATAAGTATATCTGTACTAGCTGGTTGATAAATCATCACAACTATGAATTCTTCAAGGAAAACAGAAAAGGACCCCTTTAAGAAGCCCCACATATTTACTGAAACAGAATTTGAGTTTATAAATTATCTGATTTTGTTTCTCAGCATTACTTTCCAGTTTTTAAAATTTTCTTTCATATATTTAATCTCTCTTGCTATTGGTAGCACCCCTAATCCATATAGCATTTATTAAGACCATAGCTTACAGGGTTCAATGATAGCTCAAACCTCCACAAATCAACTTTCAGTTCTCTGAGAAAACAGGCACACACAGAAACAAAAACAAATAAATTTGTTACGACCATAGAATACATGATTCAATGATTGCTCAAACCTCCTTGAATCAATTTTCAGTTCTCCGAGACACACACACACACAGCCCTTGTGCCAGTGCAGGGCCAATGGGAGAGGGTGTGGAAGCATCAACAGGGGTGTGACTTCTGCCTTTCATGAGGGGAGGGGCGGTCATTTTTCCCTCCTTTGTGTCTGGGCGTAGGGGCCATGCTGCCTTTCAGGCTTCTTTTTTCTTATATAAGATATAGAATATTGAGTAGTTACGCGTAAACGGTTTGCATGGGATAAGGTAATCATGAAATTTTGACTGATGTACCTTGCAACTCGTATTGTTTGTTGACTACAATTCATGAACCTAATTACTATAGGGAGCATATCATGAATATCTATGAATAAAATTCAAATGATTAATTTTTTTTCTCTTATTTGAGTGAATGCATGAATATAGAATTTAGAATCTAGAATATAGTATTCCTTTCCAGCGAAAAAGTTAAGGTTGTCGATAATAGATTACCTAGAAAAATAGGTAAATTTCCACCCAAGTTCTATATCTTTCAATTTTATACAAACAAAATCATTCAAGAACAGCTCTCTATCTGCTCTTTGTTCACCATATGAACATATCTCAGGGAACACAAAAGCATCTCCAATAGGTGTTATAATAAAGAAAATCTTATTTCACACAGTTCTAACTACAGATTCTTTTTTTTTTTCCTTTCTTTTCTCTTCCGATGGACAATTGGGGAAGAGGTGATTGAAATCCCATTTATAGAAGCAGTGGGGAAAGCATGAACGGAAGAAATTTTTTTTATCATAGCAGAGTGTAGAAGATATGAATGGTTAAGGGAGATTAGTCAATACAAATTTCAAAATACAAGAGATAAGAATGTAACTTTTAAACATAAAAGTGAAGTATACACTTCTTTTACGCAACATCTTGTAAGTTAATAACAGAATCTTTACAAGGACCAGAAGCACTTACAGGCTATACAATTCAATAATGAGATAGGGTCTGTCAATTCTGGAGAATTGGCCGTCCAATAAAATTTCAAAGCAAAATTAGGATGGACAGACTTGAAAAGAACAAATTGCTTACACTTGGGTTATTTGCCGGCTCTCATGATTTCCTCTTAGAATTGTAATCCTATCTCTATAACGGACTTTCAAGGCCACTAAAAGGGTAACAGTCTCCACAGAGTAATACCCACGATCTGCACTCACAGGGAAAAAAAATGCATTATTCCAACATATACAGCATTCTTAAATGCAAGTATCCAATTTTCTACCCTTTTTCAACATAAGAATCACACAAAACACATAAAACCCAATCATGCATATAGCAAAAAGAGGCCCAAAACCTCTTTAATCACAATACCGCAACTAACTGAAAGGATGATAATAAAAATCAATATGAAAACCGAGAGATGGAGGATGATAATTTAACCGACTAACCTACGTAGTCGCCCATGAAGAGGTAATTGGTATCGGGAGCGTTTCCACCGATTCGAAACAGCTCGATGAGATCATGGAACTGACCATGGATATCGCCACAGACGGTGACGGGGCACTTCACTGGTTGTACGTTCCATTCCTCGACTAGGATCGCCCGCGCCTGCTCGCACAAGGCCTTCACCTCCGCCTCTTGCAAAGGCTTACATTCCATCAAATGTTCGATCTGCCGGTCCAGATCCGCGTGCGACGGCATCCTTACTTTCCCCTCACGATCTGCAACCCAAATCGATCAGAAAAATCCAAGACGCCCAAATCCAACCAGAAACGCGACCGTAGATCGAAATCAACCTACCGAGAGATTGCGGGATTAGTTTCGCAGCATCGGCGACGGCGAACGGCGATCGGCGATAGATTGAGGTTAGGGTTCGAGTTTGGGCTTAAGAGAACGGAGGACGAGAAAACCAGAGAAAAGTAAGATTTGGCTTCGATCCTCCTTCGTTCATTCCTCGGAGCCAAGCATCATTTTTTCAATTTCTGGTTTTTGAGGTTCGCCTTTCGTCTAAAGGGAAAAGAAAACCCTCGCTCTCTCTCTCTCTCTCTCTCTCTCTCTCTCCTCTCGATTACTTTTTGAGTTTTCAGAGACTCGCTGTCTCGGTAGCCCAAATCTAATATTAAAATATTACTCATATTTATTAATTAGTATTAATGATTTAATATTAATAAAATGTTAATTACTTAATTAGATATAAGTTTGAATAAATAGGTGCGAATTTGCTAATGACGAGTACGTGACACTTGTGAGGATTGAGGATTGAGGTCCACAGGTCACCTCAAATGAAACTCAAATCCAAATTGAAATCTAAATCTCTCTGGGAGACTGGACACGTGCCAGTTGTAACTACTCTATTGGAATGGATTATATTTACACTAATGACTAATCACTAATCACGTCGCATCCATTAATTGAGCAATATAATATACTAATAAACTATGATGGTTATCGATGGCTGGAGCTTGGACGCCTATTGCTGTGGGCCAGATCCTTTCCTGGACCATGCATGACCTTCTTTAATAATCTCACATCTTTCAAGGGATTACATCTGGTTGTTGGGACTCATCCAATAAATGGTGTTAGATTATTATAGGAGGTCATGGTCTAAGAGGGGATTCAGTCTCTATTGTTGTGGTAGTTACCGTAGTTACATATTACCTGGCATTCACTATTAGAACAGGACTGTAAAGAAAGACGCCGCTTGGCATTCACTGTTTTTGTCCCCATATTTTTATGTCATCATCATGATTTGAGGTAGAAGTATTGGTATTAATATTGGATTATTCTATTAGTTGGCATGGTATGGATTAAATGTAAAAATTATCAAAAAAATCAAAGGAAAACTAGGGACAAAATCGTTTGAAGTTCAAATCATACATCTGTATTGGTTTCCAGGTTAATCGATCCCTGATCCAACACCATGCACTTAAACCACGGGGTGGATCAATGGCCTCAATGGAATGATACACGTTCAACATGGCATTCTCATCCCAGCCACAAAGCCTACCCTCTCTACATGGAACCCGAAAATTTTAGTTCTAGACAAGAACTTGAAAATGTTGCTAAACTTGATGTTTTATATTTCATTCAAATTTAGGTAATTGAAATTGTACATTGGGTAACGTTGGATATCAAACATCTGATAAATTATGCTCGAGGTATCATTATTCAAAATTTCAATTATATTTAACTATAATCATATATACCCCATCACCAATGCCTCTCCTTTGCCACCACCATCACCATCCCTACAATTCTACCGCACGTTGCTCCTCTCCGTCTGCAAACCCCACCCAGCACCCTGGCCTTCCCTGCTCGATCACCCATTGTCTTTTCCACATAGCCAACGCCACCCCACAACCTACCCTTTTGATTGGTCGTGGTGCCTGTCAGGTGCCATAATCCCACCCTCCCTCCCCCATCCGCTACCCTTGTTGCAATCACCTCTTTATCGTCCCCACCCCACCACCCCACTGTTGTCACCCGCCCGCCTCCGTTTTTGTCTTCTATAGTCTCAATCTCAATCTTCTTTCTTTAATAGGTGATGCCCACAATCTCCCTCAGTGGGGATGTGATTGTCGTGAAAAAGGATTAATCCTTGGCTGGTTTATGACTAATCTTGGTTTTGGGTTCTCATTAATAGTGAAGTAGCTTTCATTAGCTCACTGTTGCTCACCATCCTCACATGTAGTCTTGCCATCATTGGATTCTTAGAAGCACAATGAGAGAGTACTTCAAGGGTATGAAGGGCATGGGCTTCTACCGATTTAGTTATTGCCTTATTGGTATCGGTATCGATATAATATTGATTTGGATAAGTCAATTTTGTCTTTATTTTTTATTAAAAATTTTGATTTTTTTTTTTCACAAATTTACCCTTTGTTTATCAGTCTCAGTTGATATTGATACATTATGACTGATACAACCGATTTGATATTGATATTTAGAACCATGATTTCTACTCACATTATTACTACAATGGTGCTAGGACTCCACTAATAGACTTGTGACGGTACCGAAGGATACTTTAGGAATCGGGATTGCAACTCGGGCTACGCAATGACTTCATAGATGTGAGGACTATAGGATGTGTGGTGGGTGCATAGGGAAGAGGAAGGTTTGGGGTGGGGATTTGCCGATAGAGCAAGGTGGGTGGTGGTGCGGGGTAGGCCTGTAAGAGGAGAGCGGGGCAAGGTTGCAAGGAGGAAAGAGAGACTGGGAAAGGGAAGAGTCAAATTGAGATTTTAAAAGATAAGAAACCTCAATTTTAATATGATGAAATATATGGTACTTTCAACATCATATTATGAAATGTAAGGTACCCCAAATGATAAGATTTCATACATGCGGCATAGACCTTGGTGAACTTGTAATGACCTTAAAGTCTTAATCCTTTAAACCCTTAACCTTAAAATCTTAAACCATAAGACCTCATTTCCCCTCCAACGAAATCGCCAAAAATAGCCAAGAAACCTTGACATTTTAAACCTACGACCTTGAAACATTAAGTGATAAATCTTTAGACTATGAATTTGAGACCATAAACCATGAAACCGTAATCTTAAACCACTAAACTCTAAATCTGGAACTTGGGATGGGTGAACTTTAACATGAATTGCCTTTGTTAAGAAATAATCCACGTTGGTCGTATATGATTATAGGAGAAACGTTATCTAGGCCGCCGACCAGTAAAGGGAATCCATGGTCTGGAGTCTGGACTCTGGAGCACCTCTACTAGATGATTCATCGGAACTGTCCTCCATTTCTGTTTTTTCTTCCTATTTTGCCCCTATATGTCCATGGTCCACGAACCAGTGAACCGCTTCCAATGGCTATATACGTAAATGACTCCAGTTTTATACATACTTCATTTCTGAAGCTGGGCTCAAGCAGGTTTCATATTACTATGTCAATCAATCTGAGCCCAACCCAACCCAACCCAACCCGTTATTGGCAATTTTCTTTTTTTAAACCGAAGTCCAACCAAACCAAAATGGAAGGGCTTTGGGCTCAGGCCTGGATTCTGGAAAACCCGCCCAAGTTTGTTGTTTCACAATGTGGTAAGACACATGGGCGATAGATCTCTATGAAGACTATTGTTTTTTTGGATAGGTAGGGATTAGGGAGGGGAAATAGGTAACAGTTAGGAGTCTCAAACTCAAGACTTCCTACAGAGTATGGGCTTTTGTGCACCACAGCACATCAACTAGGTTAGGCAATTGTTGTTTTATCAAGATAATATTTGAAATAATTTAAAGAATGTTTCTACTTTTATTGGGAAACAAAAGAAAAGTAATGGAGCATGTCTTATGTCTTATGTTTTTATATGTCGTGTCTGCTCAGACTGTATTGCTGTTGTCTCAACTCTTTTGGCTCTCAGTTGCTTCACTATGGTTCATCGCAACCCTAGACAACATTGGGAAGAGAGGTGGGGAAAGAGGGGTCCCACTTGGATCATCCCATTGTTCAGCCATTGGCGAAGAAAAACTTTATCTTTTATTATATGTAGCTTTTGTATTTTCCTATGTCTGGTAATAATGTTGCTTATTTTATAGTCATGAGTGTTGTTAAGTTCAAGTTATCTAGAACTTGGTGGCTTCCCCTCTATCTTTTTTTGTTTCTGTTTTTTGTTAATAGTAGTTGTTCCTTTGCTTTCTATGGAAAAAAATAAGTTGTTCCTTTGCTAACAAAATGACATTCCACCCCCCCTTTGGATGCCTAAGTTCACACTCTCATTGGCCCTCATGTTGATGCAGGCCATGGAGCATAGCTTTCTCTCTCTAAAATTGAATTCCTTTAAAAAAAAAAAGGACTAAATAAATATTTTCTTTTTAACAGTACCCATAAAAAAATCATTTTCAAAGTGTAAAATACCTATGGTGCAAGGAAAAATAGTAGAAAATATAGAACCCATGAAAACTTTTAACAGTCTCCATAACGTGAAAAATTTATTGGGCGGCCCAAATTAGAAGGGTTTCTCGCTTTGTCCTTTCTCTTTGTGCTAGCTATTGGATAGAGAGTATATGATCCAGATTAGTTATGTTGTCAAATTTTAGGGTCTAAGTCAATACAAATACCCTCTATCTACACGCACCCTTATGTACATCTATGTATTCTTATTAGTACTTTAGCCATTACTATTCACATTCCCAATTCTTGAACATTTTAAAGCTCCATTTTGCCACTCAGCAAATTTACTTTAAGATGAAATTTGATATGAGGAAAAGAGACCTTAGGGTTCATAACTAAATATCACATATATTTTTAGAGAAAGTTTTCCTTCAACCATAGAGAAGGATATGAATTTATGGCCATTATTGCTCCTCCCCCTACTAATTGGAAGTCCGAAACACCCTAAGCCATTATGACACATCCCTATTAATGAAAAAAAATTGTGTTCAAAGTAAGGATATGACGCTAGGGAAGGTTAAGCTTCGGGCCTATAGAGCCATGCATGACAAATGTCGTTTTGTAAACTTTATTTAATCGTATGAAGGTTTTTTATTCGAATAAAAAAATTGTTGAGGCTAATGCTAAATACAAGGAATAAATCAAGCAAACAATCGCACATAAATACAAGGATTTAACATTTTTCGACACGAATGCTTACTTCCATTTGAGAGAATCAGAAATTTTTTTCAGTAAGTCGGAAAAACACTCTCCATCTCTCTCCACCTCATAAAGTCATCTTCTTTGTTTACTGTAAATACCTCATTTTGTAACCCCCCAAGGATGCCTGTAATGATGATGAATTCTTATTTGGGACCAGAGACTATTCTATCTTTAATATGAGAGATTCCCCACAATCACAACAATGTTGGAGATCATAGAGGTGAAATGACAAAAAATGCCCCTGAAGGATAAACAAGAGTTAACTGACCTCAAAATCCACCCAAATGCTAAATAATATTATTTTCATATGATATTTCATCACATTAAAAATTTGGTATGAAAATGAGCTTATTTGCCACATAATCCGGATATATTTCATTCTAGTTGTGTGAGACCCACATTTGAGACGGCCCTTGCTGACCAGAATAGTCCAAGAGTTTCATTCTAAATAATAGTATGAGGAAATTGTGACAAAAAGTCTTTTGAATCAATCTATTTGACTATTGGAGCCAAAGACATGGGCACTCAAAATTTTGAACAAATTTGGGCTGGTTCAAAACGGAATATAGTCTCATGGTAAATTTTGGATTCAATGTAATAGTAAGGTAGCTTAATTGCGACCTAATAGTCATCGACTCGAGTCAGGAAATAGTTTCTCTGCGAAGTAAGAGTAAGGGCCCGTTTGATAACGTTTCTGCCGTTTCTGTTTCAAGAAAAGACAGAAACATAGATTTCCGTTTTTAGAAACAGAAACGGAGTTGAAGGTGTTTGATAAGTCATGTTTTTAGAAGTCGATGGTAACCAGTGAAAGAATTGCCACAAGTCGTTTCCAGAAACGGCGAAACAAGTTTCTTGAACCCTAAATAAGTAAAAATTTCTATTTCTATTTCTAAAAATAAGTGAAACGAAACAGTTTTATCAAACGCTTTTTGCTCAGTTTCTACTGTTTCTGGAAACAGAAACGGCAGAAACGCGTTTCTTGAAACGTTATCAAACGGGCCCTAAGATTACGTACATTATGATTCTCCCTAGACCCTACAGTGATAAAACCTTACGCAGTAGATACGTCTTTAAAAAAAAAAAAATGAACTCATTTATGTGTTTATAATTTTTTTTTGCATCACACATTTTAGGGGGTTTCATCATTTTTTTTTTTTTTTGATAAAAATAAATTCATTCGTTTTCTCGTGTCGAATGTGGTGTTGGAATGTTACAAGGCTCCAACAACCATAGAGTAGAGTTTGATCAAATTGTCGTACACAAAACCGACATGGCCTTCCTTGTTAAGATGTCAACAACATCATTTGATCCCCTAGGTATATAGTTAAAAAACATCTAACTTAACATGAAGTAACATGAATAATGTCTGAGACTATGGGCTGAACAGAGAGTGGGTTTCATCATTGACTTGCTTGATTTGGAGTCTTCTTTGAGTGTTTTAGAAGATTTTCACGATTTTTCTGTATTTATTTACAGTCTTCAGCTTTCATTTATCACTAGGGGTGTTTTTGTCATTTTTAGCATATTTATTGTGCACAAATTTTTTTTTTTTCTGACATTTTTAGTGCTCCTAAATATGTTAAAATGATTTATTGTTTTATAGGTTTTCCCATGAATTTTTATGCATTTAGCTCTTAATGGCAATCTATGCAATTGTAGTATGTTATTATCTAGATATTTCTTTTGTATTCATGTTTTTTGTTTAATTTCAGTATAATAACCTTTATTTTGTGGCTAAACACATTGAATATGTGTTCTAACCTTAGGTTTTATTTTATGTTTCGTATTTTATTTCTTTAAAATTTAACAAAGTAAATAGAAAGATTAGTTTAACTGGGGTATATATAAAGAGGTGTTGGACCACACTTGACTTGTACCCTATCTTTTGGTTCAATCATTTCTATTGAAGTTGTCATGGAGTCATTTATTTTTTTATTGTGGGTCCTAATCCCTAATCTAAGTAGTGATTCTTTATTCTCTCTCTTTCCCCAAAGATATGAAGATGTTCCTACAATTGGAGAATTGAGTTCCTCCAGAATTCCATTGAAAGGCTTGGAATATAACTTAAGCTCGTGGTCAAATATAGAGGATGTCCTGTACATCCAAAGGTTTTTTCCATCAACCATCCACATGGTCAAAAGGTGTCCTAATATTTGGGGAGGCCAAAACCACGTTGGTCTCACTCTCAAGACTCCTTGGCCAAGGAATACTAATGGGTTTAAGCCTTTCTAATTTTAATAAAGTATAGATGGGTTGCACATAGGATTCTGATTCAGGTTGGGCTGCTCCAAGATGCAATTAAGCACACGAGATTATATTTAGAGTGTAAATCGGTTTAGTTCCAGGTAATTGGTTTGGTTTTTTATTGGTTCAGTTCTTAAGAGGTCGGACTAAAATCAGTTGGGTTTGATGACTTTTAATCGTCTAGACTGATTGATGGATTGGTTTAATGGTCTAGATAGGTTGATGGAAAAGATGGGGGATTTTATCGGGTGATTGAAACAAGTTGGGTCCAAAACCATGTGATGATGTCATGTGCCATATGAGTTAGCATTCACTACCTCTTTTTAGTGGATTTTCCCAAAGAAGAGAGAGAAAGTGAGTTTTCTCTACTACAAGAGAAGAAAGAAAGTGGAAGAGATTGGAGTTTTCCTAAAAGTCGTGTTTTCCAAGCAAATGAAAAGGTGAATATTCAAATATGGTGAAGTCTTCAAGAGTTGGGTCTTCCCAAGCAAATGGTTCTTCCAAATGAGTGGAGAAGGTTGAAGTCTTCCCCAAGTAAGAGAAGAATTGAGGAGAGAGAATGAGAATATTTTCTCTACAATATTAGAGAGAAAAAATAATATTGAGCCTATAAAAGAGAGAGGTGTTTATTACAAAGAGTAGTGATGATCCAAGTGCTGATCCAAGTGATAATCTAAGAGTGTTGAACTAAGATGTGAGGATTTTGTGAGAGTTTCAAGAAGTATAATGTGGGGGCAACATGTTACAAAGACTAAGTAAGGAGTCGAGATGAGGGTGTAGTGTGAATGGGAGATGAGAAAATGGTGTACATGAGGACTTGGGTTTCGGTGTTACTTCTTCTTCTCTTTGCTTAATTTTTAGTGAAAATTTGGATCTCATTCTGTGGATGTATGTAGTTTGTCAAATCACATAAATCTCTTGCCTCTTGTATATGTGGTTGTTTTATTTTTATGTTCTTGTAGTTCTTGCACATACCTTGGTTAAGGCGAATTGGGGATTGTGTGGATACGCGCACCTAAGTTCGATTCCCCATTTGTGCATTTACGATTTAAGTGTAGACCGTGGTGGTGGGTTGTTGTGCTAGTCTTCTCGAGGATTAGTCAAGATGCGTGTAAGCTGGCCTGGACACCTTGGTAAAAAAAAAAAAAAGTGTTTTGTGTGTCGCTAAATATCGAAAGTAGAACGTTACTTCCAACCAAACTCCAACAAAATCAGCCTTTATTATATAACATGTTCCAAGCCTAAGATCAAATATTCATCCCTATCCATATACAAAATAATCAAATATCGATTCCTATGCATAGAAATAACTAAATATTAATTCTTAAGTATACAAATAACCAAATATCCATCCATAAACATCCAAATATAAATATAAACCAAAATATTGAAGAGGACGTCTTTGTTACTAAGCATACCAATAAATCTAAAATTTCAAAATCCAATTCACCAATACCAAATATATGATTATTTGCAAGTTTTAAACAGGTTCTAGCGGTTTTCATTCTGGTTCCAAACTGGTCTTCCGATTTCTATTTTTGGTTCCTTAGGAACCATGATTAGGTCATCCGTCCAATTTACTAATTGATTCCATAATTCAAATCCAAATTGGACCAATAACTTAATGGTTGGGTTGGTTCCAATCCGATTCCCAATTCTGGTTCTAAATTGACACACCCTAAGCTATGGAGTGTGCTTGGGGTGTTATCCAACCTTTTCCCAAATATTACTAATTGTACAAGTGGAATGAGGCAGGCCAAGCAAGTGCCCTGGGTTTTTCATGCAAGTACCATATCCAACCCTCTTTGGGTTTTCAGATGCCATATCCAACCCTAATATGATAAGTTATACCAAGGGATGTCCCATGCACTCCATTGACATCCATAATTCTAAGTTTTGCATGTGTACCTAATATATGCTTCGTTTGGTTGCAAAAGAATTAAAGGGAAGACAAGTGAAATTTTTACATGTAAAAAAGAAATATTTGTAATCATTATCCCATGAGGCTACATCATTCACATCAAATCATTTCATTTGGTAATTAAATTTCACTTCACTTTACATACAAAACCCTTTGCTATAATATATACACGGCATCATTGCTTAAATATGATTAAAAAATTAAGTAGTTTATACAATCACATGTGATCTCATGGAGTAATATTGTAAAAGTTTCTTTTCTAAGTATGAAAATTTCACTTCACTTTCCTTAAATATCCCTTGCAACCAAACATAACTATACGAAAATTTTTATAAGAAAATGATCAAAATAGTACCTATATATATTGGCATCATATGCGTCAAACTTATTACAATGAGTGTAAGTACAACATACAAGAGAACCCACATCTTCAAGGAAAGGAGAGAAAATAGACAATTGGTGGGGGGGGGGGGGGGTGGAACAATGACAACCCATACTTCCTTTTGTCGATTTGTTATATATTATAGTAAACCATTTTTTCTATCACATAGAAAGCCTTTGTAGACCATTGATAAGACTCTTTGTACCATAAACAAATGTGGCTAGCCAGTGATAAGCTAGCTTCTCTCTACCCAGCCTAATATTTGTTTGAATGTCTCCAACTTTAGACCGGTCTTTGCTTCTCGATCCAATCAAAATCAAACAAGAAAAAAAGTTAAAAAAGAGAAAGGAGAGAGAAAAGCAAAGCATGAGGACAGAGAGGTTCCTTACTTTGTTTTCACTTTGGAGTTTATATGTTACTACATCTTACAACAAGACTGGAAGCATCTCATACATTTTTATAAAGTTAGAATGGACAAAAGACCAATCAGTCTCAAGCTCCACTAAAGAATCTAAAGTTGAAAAAATGAAAACAAGAGAGAGAAAACAAGGAGAAGAGAATGAGAAAACCTTTAATTAAAAATGGTGGAATTTGCTTTAGTTTTGGAACACAAACCACATAAAAGGCCAATTATAAGCCAAAGCCAAAGCCAAAGATGATTGATTGATTGACTGATGTAGATTATTTTACATACCCTCTCTCCCATATCATATGTGCTACTAGAACATTTCTTGGGTTGTGTTCCAGTCTACTTTTCTTTTTGTTGTATCTACTCGTTTGGTCTTTACATGAACAAAGTAAAGATATTAATCCAGTTCCCAATCCATGAATCTCTCTCTCTCTCTCTCTCTCTCTTCTCTAAGATTTAGAAGGACATGGCAATACTAAAGTGGGGTGTCTGCAAAGGTGGTTTAATCTTTCTCAGGATTCTTGTACGTGTATTTAATTTGTAAGAGACAAGCTTTGCTTTCTTCAACCACCTCCTCTGACAATTTGTGTAAGTGGAGCTTAAGATTCTGAAATTTAAGATTTGTCTAATGATATCAATCTTCTGTTACAGAAGTGAAGCTTCTCCATCATCAAAGGCTTAAGCTCGGCCGGGTGGCTGTTTAGAATTCCCGGCTCTCCTGAAAAAAAACCCATAGAAAAGAAAAAAATCAGTCTAACATCAAAATCGTGATATGGGTTTTGATAGGTGGAGGGATTTCCCAGGTGTATAAGGGGAGATATAAGCTAATTAGTAGTCGATGTGAGATTCAACTCCCAACACTCCCCTGAATGTGTTGCACATATGTAAACACGTGGATATAGTGAAAACCCATTTTGATACCATTTTAAGTTTCCACCTCAAAAGTTTGAACTGATAGTTGGAGAGAATCACATGTGTGTAGGGAGGAAAGAAGGAAAGAAGGAAGGAAGGAAGGAAGGAAGGAGGAGGGGGCGGCATAAAGACTAATTAATAGTCGATGTGGGACTAAACTCTCAACACTCAATTCTCTCAACTCTCTTAATACATAAGTGGAGAGAGAACCATGCAAAAGGTGAAAGTAGAATAAATTAAAAGAACACTATTGAGATGTAATTAGCTTTGAGTTAGCATCATCGATAAGTGGTTATTATGAATAAAGTGAAGTCCCAAACTCACTTTTTCTTCCTTTCAACTTTTTATGACTCATCAAGTGAAAACAAAGTCGGGGATATTGAAACCTAAGATTTGGGGCCCATGAAAAAGGTCATTTAATCGGTCAATTAACATTAAAATCCCTAAATTATAAAAATAAAATAATAATAGCAAATTATTTCATAAGTTTCATTGAAAAATTGGTGGTTGAACTAAAGTTCTAGTAAAAGCTAATTGATGAAATAAAGGACTGTCATGTTAAGCCTTGGAATCAAATTTAAATTGGGTTTAGTGATAAAATTATTTTGTGATCCATGCATAAGACCTATAAGGATTAACTTGTTAATTTTTGTAGAAAAAAAAGAAAAAGACAAGAATGAAAATAAGAGAGAATAGACCTCTGAAGAAACTTTTGTTGAAGGCTACATGTTCTAAATCTAGTGATTTTAGAATTTTTTCCCCCTTATCCTTTGGTTAAAATAACCGTAAAACCATCACAAGAACTATGAATCCGTATATCGTATAAATTGAGAGAAATACATTTTCTTTCCTTGTGTGTGTGTGTGGATAAATGGAACATAGAAGAAGATATAATTAAGTACCTGTTGTGAATGGGATCAGGACCATTAGGAACCCTTCTCTTGCTCATGTAATTGATGTCTACATCTGTATGAACAACAGGTCCATTTGTTCCTATCAGCTCCAATTGCTTGAAACTTCCTGTTGGAGATGTAGTAATAGTTTTTGTTTTGGAACCTCCACTTCCTTGGACCTCAACCAACAAAAATCCAATAAAACTAACAAATACAAGAGATATAAGGAAGACCCTCAAAGACCCACCACCACAACCCATCTCTTTCCTCCTCCTCCTCCTCCTTGCCTCCAAAGGCTCCTTTGTCTCTATTTAGAAGAAGACCTTGTTCTTCAACAAGAGAGATGGACACAACATCAACACAAACATTTGTGCAGTGGTGATAATACTCCCAAGCAAGGAAGAGACTAAGAGAAGAAAGGAAGGGAAGGGAAGGGAAGCTGGGAGATTAGGTTACGGCAAGTATTTTGGTATGGTGGGTAAGGAGTGGTTTTTCTTTATAGGTAGAAGGGATTCTGTTGCACTTTCTCAGACCTTGAACCACAGAGATCTAGAGAGAGAGAGAGAGAGAGAGAGAGAACAAAGAGAGCTAGCTTAGCTGGGTTCGAACGTGACATGCAGTGAACTCTCTTTGCTTTATACCAATTGGGTCCATACGCTTTTTGGTTTGTGTATTTTCATGAACTTACGTACACTTTAATTACTAACTAATTATCTAATACTGTTTATACACCTTTGCCTCTTTGATGATATAACCCAACAGCTTTTGTTGTATCAGTTTTGATTTTTGAACTTTCTTCATATTTTTTCAAGCTCATGGGTACGAATCTAGTAATCTATCTGTTCTTACAGATGGTAACTATTGTCTATAAAATGGAATATATCTTCCATTAATGGAGTATAGAGAGCGGGTACGTACATATCCAACTGATGAATTCCAGTCCCAGCTTTAAATTAAGAATCCCACCTTGCCCAACCTAATTAGATGAACTTAATTATTACTAATTTAGGTCTTGAATTAAATGTATGATATCTTTTTTTTTTTTGGGTAAGTTTTAAAATGTATGATATCGCGGTTCATAGATCATAATTTGCCATTTACAAACAAATACTATCAAAGTACAAATTAAAATAAAAAATTCAGAGATGCCCTTAAAAGGCCTAGATTTCTTTTCAATTAAGGTACTATATATTTTTTTCGTGGTGGGATGGGCTCCTTGCTGATGCCATTACCAAAGGTGGGGTTCCCACTTCTCCAATGTTTCTTGTACTCGTCTAGGCATTCCTATACACTAATTTTGTAATCTTTTTTTTTTTTAATACATTCTTCTGGTTTTTTTTAAAAAAAAAAAAAAAAAAAAAAAAAAAATCAACATTCCATCTTAATTTAATTAAAACCATCTAAAGGAAAAAAACTATAGATAATCAAGCCCCTTTGGTCAGACTCTTGGAGGACCAACTTAGACCTAATAGTACACACTAAATGGCATCCGGGACATGCCACTTTTAGTTGTCTTTGAAGTCTCTAAGTTACACCATAGTAGATCACCAAGTTTCCCATTCAAAGGAAGACATGAACCTGCAGTCTTTATTTTAGCAATTATGTTTTTATGAAACTTATTTATTTGTTGTTCTACTTTGAGGCACTTGAACTCAATCAGAGTCCTTCTACGTGATCCAGTTTTGTCCTTCGCTTTTTAGAGTACAAATTCAATCTATTGTTCTTACGGATCCAATTAGCCGTGCGTCCTTTGTTTACTGTCGTATTGTCACCACTCACCACTCACCACTTGTCATGTTTCCGCTTGTATTGGATGTTGTGTGTATAATATGTTTTCTTTGTATTACCGATTATGCCCTTATCTTTGGATGGGTGATCATGCCATGTGTTGGGCCACATGCATACTGTGACACCTTGTGTCTGGCATGTGCTGTGCAAATGCCTTTTATGGAATTATCTCCCCCTCTTATGATGGAGATATTTGAATCCGAATATGGCTATTTTTAGAACAAGTTCACCAGAGAGTTTTTGGCTTTGACCATACCCTAGCATGGAAGACCAATGTTTTTGGCATGTCAAACATCTTGGTCACATTCCATTCCTTGGCTTTTGGTATTTCATACCTAAGCCATGTGTATTTCATGCCTTTATCTACTTTGTATTTCATGTTATTATCTGGATGAAATTCTACTTACCAAACAAAAAAAAAATGATTTTCTTCTCATATCATCTAGAATATTATTCATTAATTATATTTTGAACATAGTACATGTTTAGTATGATTTTCCTATATTGTTAGATAGTAATTTTTTCTCTTTTTTTTTTTGTTGAGATGTTAGATAAATTATTAGTAAATAATTGGATTGGGTTGGGTTGGGTTGGGGAATCTACATGCAGTTTGCATGCATGTAATGGCATCTCCCACACCCACGCTAAACCAACGAGTGCATGGCAAGGGGCCTCACGATTCGTAATCAAGGGGACCCACAAAGAGATGACTCACATGAATGGATCCTCTACACGCACGTTCATCTGCACATGCTTGTTAGAGGCCAACAATAGTCCCACTTATTGTCATTTACAGGGTGAAGAGAAGTACTTTATGGAAGTAAAAGGGACAAGTATTGGCCTCTGACACGTACATAAAGGTGAACGTACGTATAATGGAATTGAACTCGAGTCCCACATGGTCAAAGAGAAGAGCAGTGTGGGAGAAGCTAAAGAATATGTCAAGTGACAACCGGAATCAATCAAGACGCATCAATGTTAAACTCTATGCCCCTCCCATTGGTTTAGCTGCTAGCTTTAGGGAAACCGACAACATATCTAACCTCCTCCCTTTAATTAAACCTGATCGATACATGTAGTGGCCATGATTCCCCCTCCCCTTTCCATCAGTAGAATCAATCTGAGTTTTAAGTGGGTTTATTTGATTGCATATCAGTGGTAATCTCTTAGAAGATATTATCTTGGAGAATATAAAATATTACTGCAGATGAAGAGAACTTCAGTACAAAAGAGATATATGTTGAGATTTGAGTGAGACTAGAGTATAATTAAACTGAGTAGAAAGTTTGTTCCTTTGTACAGAAGCTAACCCTTGACTGGGAATATTCGATGAACACCTTATTCTATCTAGCTATAGTATAAGCATATGGCACATTAATTAATGTGGTCCAGTCTTATCCACACAATGAATCAAACATATTATTACGTACTTAACAAAAGTTTTTCCTGTTAGAACAATCAAAAAGCTTCAAATGCTAATGGCTTCTCAGACAAGGATGATAATTTAGTATTCAAAGGGTCCTCAAAATGCTTGTTTGTGCCTTCAAATTGCGGCTCACAGCCAAGCCCACAGGACATGGAACAAATACCAAAAAGTGATCATTCCTTTAGGCTTCACAAAAAAATGATTTGGAGATGGAATCCATCTTTGAGATGACCCAATCAAATCAGTTCCAATATCAAGTGAACCAGCATCCTAGGCTACTCCACTAAAACTATATATCTTCCAGTAAAGTGATGGAATTAATCTCTTCAAAGTGCTTTGATCATGTTTGAGAAATTCTCTCTGTAGCTATAGATGAAGGGACAAAAAGCATCAGAAGCTGCTTCACTTTTCAAGCCTAGCTAGAGATGATTGTAGCAATGAAACAATAAGAATTAGATTTAAGTTGTCTCATATATTAATATCTTTAGGTGGGATTCTCCCTCTAATTATATAGATATGGTTCAATGAAAATATTGCCTTCTCACCACTTCTCTCTCTTTCTCTCTTCTCAAAATGTGATGGAGTTCATAAATTACATGAAAAAGTTTCCATTGCTCTATTATTTGATGAGTATGGATTGACATTGAACAAAGAATACTGCACCACCATTGGTAGATCTTAATATCTTTGCCAATTGCAAGCTTAATTTTTGAGGTCCGACACAAAACCTAATTAGGACCTCAACAATCCCAACATTAATTGAAACTAACTTCTTAAAAAGAATGTTAACTTGAATTAAGATTGGAGACCAATAAGAAAGGAGGCCAACAAATAGAACCTAAGCATTTGAAGGAAACAACAGAAACAGTTTTTTTCCCTGTGCTAAGAAATAATTTTTGGAATTGCAAAATGGTGTTTAATTTTTTCTGTTTCTCGAAACGTTTTCAACAGTATAGTCGAGTTCAAGACATGAATGAAGGCATGATGTTGTACAAATGCAACTCACAAGTGAAGGCATGACGTTGGAGTTGTAGGTATGCTTCATGGAGATGAGCTTCAGAAGAAAGAAGACAATCTGAAACTGTGAGCTTCGCACAACCAAGTTGGAATCGCCGCATCTGGATAGCGAGAAGTTTCAACAATGGGTTGGTGTTTGGGTAAGTCGAGTGAAGTATTGCGTTTTTCATAATTTTTGTCACTCCCACTTGTTTCTAGAAACAGAAAAATAAATCTAGTTTGTTTCTCCATTTCTGTTTTTTGACATAGAAATAGGGATAAATTTCTATTTCTGTTTCAAAAAACAAGTGAAATGAAATAGAAAAATCAAATTGCTTTTGGGGTGTTTTTCCGTTTCTGAGCACAGAAAAATGGAAAAGCAGTTTTTGTAAATAAAATCAAACAGGCCCTAAGTTCATCATGAGAAAACGAAATCACGGGCTTGATACCACCAAAGCCTTGAGACAGCACACCTGTTCTTTGTTGTGAACTTGTGATGGAAAAAAAAAAAAAAACTCTCAGGGCAAGAGCAGTCATGGTACAAGGAAAGCATATTAATTGTTCTCTTTAGAGCACTGAGGCAGTTATAAATTGTACATTTTTTTCCCCAAGTTGTATATTACCATGTAGAGGGAAGATACCCAATACAAAACAATACGATCGAGGCTCATAAATTCTTCGGTAGACCATTCAGGTGGAGAGTTGCCTGTGCAATATTTGACTGAGCTTTGTCGAAAGTAGATCCATTGTGGATAATATCCTGATTTTCCATGATGTTGTGAGAGATATAGAGTAGAAACGGTCCATCCATCTACATTTTTGAAGATTGATATTCACAAAGCATTTGATTTCATTCAATGACTTTACTTATATAATGTTATATCTCACATGGGGTTCCCCTTGAGAGTCTGCAATGTTCTCTATGCTAGTGAATGGTAGTCGAGCTGGGTGCCTCCATATAGAAGGAGGAATTTGACCCATTGTTTTGTTCCCTTATTATGTAACATTTGTCAGTTATGTTGAAGATTCTTGCTCTTGAAAAGAAAATCTAAGTGAGCATCAATGCAAGCCTCTTCTTTAGTCTCATCTTATGTTTATTGACGATCTTATGATTTTTATTAAGGCAAATCAACCGTCTCAGCTATTATGAGAACTCTTGGGACTTTCTCCTCCTACTCTTGGCTCCACGTTAATAGAGATAAATCTATCTTCCCTATTCTTAAGGGGTATCGTTAGATTGTCGATATCAGCTTTTGCACATGACGAGTTTTCTCGAAGGCCAGTTCCCTACTGGGGACTATGGGTTTCTCTCCAATTTTTATCTTGTTGGAGGGAAACTTGAAGCTTGGAAGAGCCGCTTCCTATCCTATGTCGGTCGTCTGTAGCTGATCGGTTCTCCCCTCCAAGGTAGCTACATCGATTAATTTTTGGCCTTCCCAAATCTGTTGTTCACAAGTTGGATTCTATGCTTGCTGATGTCCTTTGGTTTGGGCCAAATATGGAACAAAAAGTTCACTTCATAGCTTGGGAAAGGGTTGGCAAACCTAAGGAGGAAGTGTGACAAGACGTCAAACAGATCAAGGATATTAACATTGCTGGGATCCTAAAAATAAAATTGGCAGATAGCTTCAAAGAAAAATAGCCTTTTGTTCAAATGGGTTAATCATATATATTTGAAATCTAATTCACTCTTAATTGTGAAAGTTCTTAAGAATTGTGTGTGGGTGTGGTGCAATTAAAATTCTGAAGTTAGAGCCACAATTGAATCATTTGTTCATCAATGTATTGGTAATTGGTTCTCTACTAAGTTATCGTTAAACCCTTAGCACCTAGAAGGCATTTCACCATACTCGATTTCACTATGATGCAAGATCAGAAAGACATGCTCTTGTCTAGTCTATTCTCACATATGTTAACCAGGATTTTCTTCTTGACATATATATATATATATATATATATTGGTGCAAGTTGTCAAATAATTTTTAATGTTATTTTTTTGTCACTTTAATGTAACACATTTTTTTCTTCCAGTAAAATTTATCATTTTATGATAAATGTGAGAGACAAATCCAACTCTTGATAATGATATTATTATAAGTGAGTTGCAAATTATTTTGAAAACTCTTTTTTTTTT
>NC_056561.1:33596587-33622646 GCF_013358625.1 Macadamia integrifolia | reverse complement strand
TTTTTTTTTTTTTTTTTTTTTTTTTTTTTTAATCTTTATCTTAAAAAAACTTTTAGTGACATTCACAAATTCTAAATACTCCTATAATGGTGTCATTCAGATAATCCTGTTTTTAAAATAAAAAATATATATATATATATATATCCAAGATATTCCCAATTATGACTCTTAACCTATTAAAATAATGACCTCATTCATCTATATTTGTATCACAAAAAATGAACCTAATTAAATGAAATGACGAAGAAGAAAAAGCCTGTGCTTAGTTTCTCACCAAAATCCATGAAGATTGGAGATCGAGACAGAAATGCCATGGAGGTTCCAGTGGATCAGTACTACTTCTCCTGATTCAAATCTACTTTAATACCCATATCCGACATTTTACTGACATGGCTCCCTTCTTTTGCAGATACATATCAAATGGATATTCAATGGGGGCCATTATATGGATATGAGCTTAGTTCCTTGAATCACAATAAAGGACCTAAACAAAGTATGACACCAATGTCCTTTATGTAGTCTTCATGTACACCCTATCATGGACAATAATTACCGTTTACAGTACCCAGCAGCCAGCTTCCTCTTACTCAGTTTCCAGTCTTCAGTATTGAAGGACCCCACCTAGCTTCTACTGTTAGATCAAAATCTCTTCTTCTTTATGGGATTTCACTTTTGCACATTTTTCCCTGCAAACCCACAAGTTGAAATTAAATTGGTCTTTATATTCTTAAAGGTTCCTTCAAGTTTTGATTCCATGCCACAGAAACCAATAGATTTGGAGGACAAAAGCATGCACTTTTATGCTTAACCATATCCCTTTCCTTGGCAGTAATGAAGAAGCATCACTAGTAGGTTCTGTTATGACCCTTTTTCTTGTATAAGCTTCTTTTATGCAAATATTAATTTTGCATCGGGGTGTTCTTTTGTTTTATGATGAAGCTTAATTTATTATTCTACTACACTTTCTTGTCTTGAGGTGCACTTTTGTTTTATGGTGAAGCTTAATTTATTAGATCAAGAGTTTCCTGGTGAATTGGAATCTATTCATTGTGAGGCTTGAGATGCTCGCAGGAGTTATCAGAAGGGTATTTGGGAAGGTACTAAAACTCTGTATAGGTGTTTGTGAACTAGAGGATGATGGATAAACCGTCATCCATGGGTTTAGAAAATTTTTTTCCTAATATATTACTCTAATACAATTTCAAGTCTTCAGGGTCCAAAAAAGAAACAATCCTCTTCTTGTAATTCCTCCTCTCTCTCTCTCTCTGGTTTTATTTCATTTAATTGGAATAAAAATGATCATTAATAGTTGCTAGTTAATTATTTGCACGAATATATTGTGTTTTAGACACATGTCCAAGGAGAGAGAGAGAGAATAATCTTGCCATGGAGGCATGGACAGATCAGTTTTAATAGTAAAATGCTGCTAGCTGGTGCGAATAACTTTCTTTTAAGCTTTATTATTAATCTTTTGTGGGTAAAAAGGTGTTATTCCAAGCTTTTTTCCCCCAAGCCTTTATTGGATACTGATTTACAAACTTCTTGCATGTGCTTCAATGGATCAGTCCATATGTTGGATGTTGATATCTTGAAGGCTTGAAGTTTCTTGCGCTCTAGTAGAACACATTCTAGAAAAACTAGCCATTAAAGAGATAGTGCCCAAATCTTTATAAGCTTTTATATCAGGCTACTCAAATCTGATGTATATTCACACAGAAACATACATGGGAACTAAGATTGTCCATCGATAGTTTTTTTTTCCCCTTTTCTATCTTTGGAGGCATAATAGAGTTATGAGTGTTGAGTTCTTTTTTAAGTATTCACATGAGACTACTCACATGTGATGTAAGATTGTTTACTTTCACATGAAATCCAACGAAAACAATGCATAAAACAAAGGATCAAATCTTACAGACCGTTATATAGGATGGTCTACAATCAGCTTTCTTGCCTTTGGACCCCATCTATTTATTATGGGTCTTCATAAAATTGAGGCTGTGTTTGGTAGCGAAGAGAAGAAAAGAAAAGGAAGAAAAAAAAATGTACAAAATTGGTTTAAGAAATTCTCTTTGTGTTTGACATGTCCTCAACCAAGAGAATATTCAGTTTTTGAATTTCAAAATTCACCTTGGGAATTGTGAAGTTTTCTTTTACTAAAAAAAAAAAAATCTTGCCAAAAACACAAGAAAACATGAAAAAATACAAAAACTTTCATTTTTTTTTCCTTTTCTTATCTTCTAATAGTAAACAAACACACATACTTTTTTTTTATTTTCTCACCATTTCATTTCATTTCTTTTCTTTTCTTTTATTCTCTTCTATTGGCTACCAAACATAGCCTGAATCTCCAACTTGCCTTGGGCCCAAACACATAAAATACTAAATAGTGTTTGCTCTGTGGGCTTGGGTCCTAGAATGATTCAACTCAGACTCTAGAATCTAGACTAACATGAGAAGGGCCCGAAACTTTCTTCATCGGCCCAAAGAGATGCTGTATTTATGGGACTATGGTTTTAAGGGATGATCCTGAGTCATCTCTGATCTCGTGATCAATCCTAAATGGGAAGGATAAGATCCTAATATGGTATATATATATATATATTTTGGATGAATAAATAATTCATTATCAAAAAAAGAGAAAAATAAATATAAATCCAATATGAATGAACCAAGGAACATCAAAGACGAGGTTTAAGAACTCGAATCGGGGTACATGATCAGTCTCGAGCGATTCCAGTTCGATTCTAATCCAAATCATCCAAAAATCTGCCGGTTACTAATTGAGAATCAGTCGAACTCAGCCGGACTTGGTTAGACTAAATACAAGTATAATCGGGATTAATTAGAATTGAACCCAATCGATTTTGAGTTGAATAGATGATTCTAATCCAAGTTTTTAAAATCATGATAAAAATATTTTTTAAAATAAATAAATAAGGGAAAGGAATTGCTATCCGGTCTTGTGGTATTGCGCCTGCATACGAACTAATCAGAGAGCCCATGCATGGAGGCACCAACCATGGGAGTAGGATGGTCTTTCCAAGATAGGTTTTCTCTCCATAGAGGCCAAGGATCAGAAAGTGATCCTAGGGCTGAGGTGACCTATGGACGCGTGCACAGGTCCTCCCAGTCTTAGGATCACTCTATGGTCCCCATGCTCTATTGAGAGGAGACGGATCCTCGCTCCCCAAAGGATTGTCATAGCTTGTGTCCAGATCCTCCTGGATCCCATTGGAGCTCTTCAAGCTTCATCTTCAATATATTGAAAAGAATACCAATTTTTCCTGTATTAAGTCATTGTATATGTGAACCCAAGATTGCTGGCCTCTACAAAAAAAAAGAAAAAATTCAATATCTTCTCTATTAGTGGTGTTTATATTGTTTGATTTAAGGAGAGGATTCCCTAAAAGGTACCATGGCCCCATACTAGCTTATAAGCAAGTGTGGGGCATTGGCTCCTATGACAATACAGGGACTAATGGAAGATCACATGAAAACCTTCACAATGGCTCCTACACCAGGCCAATGGAGGAGAAATGATTTTTTCTTTTTCTCCTCCTATATATTTTATAATGGGGTCAAATTCTCCTCTCACGGTAAAAGGAGGAGGGGGAAATCTCCTCAATCATAGGATATCTGTTTGGAATAGTAAATGATGAACCCAGAGTTCAATCATAGTGTAACATCATTAAGAAATCTCTTCATCATGGGTGAGAGAAACATAAAAACCTTTTATTTTTATTTTAAACATAAATTTTTCTTATGCAGTATTCTGTTTCTTAATACTTTTCAAGCGATTAGACCAAAAAAATATTTTTATAACAACAATAGAATTAGTTCTGGAATCATGACAATATACATGGTCGAAATTGGATGTGTCTAAACGGCTAGAAATATTTCTTAAAAAAGAAAAAAAAGTCTTGAAGCATCAAACAATATCTAATCCTCTTTTTTTTTTTTCTGGTAACGTAGGAAAATATATAGCCGAGGAACAATATCTATTCCAACTTCATACTGATTGATATTGTCTCCATTCCAGTTCAATTGGGGCAAAAGCAAGTACACTGTATCAAGATCAATCAGATGTTATCTACTTAACAACTAGTTCAAGAGAATCATATCTTTAGGTTGAAAGTGACTGGTTAAGAGGCAATTCAGGAATTTGAATTTAAGTTGGGGAAAGACTATTGAGAAAATTGAAAAGGCAAAATGGTCACCACATTTACCCATGTTATTAGGACAATGGCGCGATGTGGACTCACCATGTGTCCCTATCGAGATTAGGGTATGCAGGGCCCACAAAATAATAAAAAATTGATTTCACAACTTGTCTAATAGAAACAAGACAAACTATTTGTCTGGATACAAGTCATATTACAATCTAGGGAAGGTGTTAAGCACTTGATCAGTCCATTCGATTAAACCAATCTTCTACTACTTGGTTAGGTTATGGAACAACCTTATGATACAAATATACAAATAAGAAATAACATACAACATAAAAAGATAGTGTTTAGAATACGTACTCAAATAACTCGGCTACAAAACAACAATTAGTATACATGAGGAAATAAAACAAAACTTTTTGAAAAAAAAAAAGGAAAGAAAACAAATAATACACTAAATGAAGACAACATGATATAAAAGATGAACCTAAACATAGGAACTCCACTATCGCATTACAACAAAACATGAGAGATCATAAAATTTACATGACTAAGGAGGGGAAAATTATTAACCCTACACACATTTCAAGACATTGATACAAACAACATAAAGAAAAGCATGAATAACATAGAGGCAAGGAAAAAATAAATAAATATAACACTAGGAAATAGGACCATATTAAGATCATATGACCAATGTGTAAGGGCACGTGACATTTGCCCATGGAGACAAAATTATATAACACTAAAGGCCTATGTGACAACTATTTAGAGAGATAGGATCATGCATACCTTGCTTGTACACCAACAAGAGAAAATGTTGAAAAGAAAATGATAAAGAAAAATGGGAACAAAAGAAAGAAGATCTCACCTAGTTGAAGATGGACTCGGAACAACGAGGTGGGAGATCACTACTGACTCAAGAGAGGTGCCAAATACATGATCAAAACGCCCACCACTTAGGCCTTCCAAAGATCTCTCTTCAATGGTCCCTCCAAGTACTTGATTCTATAATCGTTCACCATAGCAATAGATTGCCATAGTAGTAGATCGTTATAACGGTATATTGTAATTTTATCATTAGTAAAGTTAGAGTAGGAGGAAAAGGCAGCGATTCTGTGGGATGCAAGTGGTGGGTTGGGCTTGCAGGAGGTGCACCAGTCTCATATTCACAAAAGAAGGAGGGAGAGTTGAATAAAAGAAAAAAAAAAAAAAAGAGGGGAATTGAATATGGTCTAAATAAATATTAAAAAGGGCGAAAAAAATAAGGGTAAGTTGGAGTGTAAATTCCTAGTGGTTCTTTTGCTACACGTCGACTAAATAGATAAGGGGTGGGTAATCCCCAAACTGGGAGGTGATCCGCATTCATACTCTTCTCCTATGTCCTTTGGAATCATCTACTACTTGTTTTATCTTAACATCTTGCAAGGAACGATATCGTTCGCCTTCAACTGAGTGTTGTATTAGGACTTTGATTTGTATATATGCTTATTAGGAGGCTTGGTGTTTTAAGTTGCAAAACTAGAAACCTTGAGTTTTTATAAGAACTAGTGCATATGTGAGATAAAGGTTGATCGTTTTCCCAAATATATTTATAATAATAATAATAATAATTAACAAAAAAAAAAAAAAAAAAACCCTAACTAGATGACTCCATGGACCATTGTAAAGCGGAATTTGGGTTTTCTAGTGGTTGTCCTCATTGTAAAAATCAATTGGTGATTCCCCATTTTGAAGTGGAATGGGATTGTAATGTAGCTAATTCTCATTAGGGTGAGTGGGATTGTAATTGTCCGAATAGCACTGAAAAAAAGTTATATCAAAGTGAAAGTCCTACTTCATGTTATGTGGATGATTAGGCATTTGCCGAATCTCTAAAAATGCTAAAAGTTTTTTTTTTTCTTCTTCTAATAGCTATTAACATCCTCCGAATTAGTGTTGATAGCCTTAGGATTTCTAATCCACCGCTATCTTACCATCAACACAATGTTCCTTAAATCTTAATATCGATAATAATATTCTTCAACAAAAAACTGAATTTCTAGGGTTTGTTAATCTAAAAAAAATTGTTGGCATCAAAATAATCCGCAAAACAACATTTCTGAATATAATATTGATGATTTTTTTTTTTTCAAAAAATGTAAGATGGATTTGGTTGCTTTATGAAACCATAGTGTCAAAGAACAACTTTGCTCATATTATTAATTCAATGAATAAAAATACTAAAAAAGAAAGAAAGAAATATTTACATTAATTTTTTAGAATAGGTGCATCACCTTTTCCAATGATCTAGTTGATCAGGATGATATAAAATTTTTCTTATATCGGATGAGGGACAAAAGAAGAAGACGTACTGATGAGATATGACTAACTTATATAAAAATATAGATACATCTGCTGGGACAGAATGATTTACCAATGGAAAGCTCATATGGTTACGCAGCTACTAATGTACTTCTAAATATAGATAATTGTTGCTCTAATCCAACTAGTTGATCTTAATGCTCGGCCGATGATGGAAAAGAAATGAGATGGAGTAATAGTAACTAGCCATGTAATAGGGTTTGATCGAGAAAGTTTTACCGAAACCATGATATGGTATCAGAGTAGGAGATATCTTAGGGTTTTGATCGCCACTAAAATATTTCAAATGGTTAGGTAAGATTGTAAAATATCAATAAAAAATTAATCATTTTCCAGAAAAAGGTTCGATAAAATATAAAAAAATGAGTTAGTTGTTTACCACTTCTCTCGGATTTAATGTTGATGAATATTAATAATTTTGTCAAAAAAGATATGGTGGATTTGTATGCTTTGCATAATATTTTGGGTGTCAAAAACGTTCCTTATATTAATTTCACGAATAAAATTTGTACTTTTTAAAAAAATTGTTAGGTAAGATTCTAAAAAGTCTTTCTTTAGATCTTAAATATTGGATAATAATTAATCATATGTTTCCAAAAATGGTCAAGTAAGATTTCATAAGATTTTGACAAGATACAGATTGAAGAAACCAGCAAATGGATTGGATGGTTATCATTTTCTGTTATTTCTATATTAAGGGTGATCACACTAGATGGTTTACTCATCAAGTTTAATAGCCAAACCACTTTCATTCTCCATGGAAACTTTAAAAATTGTTGTTACCATCCGTGGGTTGCTCAGATGGTTAGGGCGAATTGGGGATTGTGTGGATAGGCACACGGTCCCAGATTCGATTCCCCATCTTTGCATTTGCGATTTAAATAGAGACCATGACGGTAGGTTGTTGTGTTAGTTTTCCCGAGGATTAGTCAAGGTGTGCATAAGCTGGCCCAGACACCTTGATTAACAAAAAAAAAAATCTAAGTCCAAAATGCTAGGCTACTAGCAAATACAACATATGTAGGATCTCTCTCTCTCTCTCTCTCTCTCTATATATATATATATATATTTGTGTTTTGTCTACAAATGAGTTATTTAACTTATAGTAAAAGGATTAGGAATATTTATAAAATTGTTGCTTTTTTTTTTTCCAGTTCAGTTAGAGTACTGAAAATTAGCAATAAGACAGCAAATGGTATCACACCAACACCAATGAATAAAGCTCAAAAGCTTGTAAAAGTGAAGGAGGCAAGCTATATTGGATCAACGATTTACCAGATTTTAGAGTGAGTATGTCTTTAGACTTAGCTTCTTATAATAAGTAATGTGGTAGTATTTTTTCTCGTAAAATATGAACAATATTATTTCTATTCCATCTAATTTGCTTCCATTTTGAATAATTGGATCCTCAGATACTGTTTTCAAATTCGATCTAGGTTTTATATATAAGAGAAATCACATTTATAATAGCATTATAGAGTATTGGGTCTTACCATAAGCTATATTAAGCTATATAAATTTGATGTGTGTGGTGATCTTCTACCATTGATTGATAAACACAGTTGGAAATTGGTATGAAATCGGGCATGTATGGTAAATATGAAGCATGCATGCTTTAAATAATCAGTATTCCGTATTGGCCCAAAAGGTTTTACCCTAACTTCTGGTGATTTTTCTTGACATATTTACTCTTGGTCCTTACCATCACATTGATATGGAGTTGAGTTTGTATGGTAAATACATACCAATACAAATCAGGCCAATATATCAGATTCAGATTACTTAAACCATGGTATAGAGTGGTTGCCAAAAGATGCTGCATTGAGTAGAGGTCATCTAAACCTTTTCCCTCCAACAAAATCATAAAAAATAACCAAGGTTTTTCTTGTCAGAAAATTTGGTTTTGGTTGTTCTTTAAGAGAACCACATCCCATATGCTTACCCAATTAAAAAGAGAAGGAAATATTTTTTACCATGAAAAAATTATTTAGCTAAACGGTAACATTAGAAAGGTTGTAGAGCAAGCAATTATAATGGAACCCCATTGATTAAGCTGTATTTTATGTATCTATGAGCATTTTAATTGAGCATTTTGATTCTAGATCAATGATAAAAGTGACTACATAATGTGATTTTCTCACATTTGTAGGTTATAGGATCATGCACATAAAAAATGCTAAATGGAAGGATCCAATGCAATCTAGACACCGGTTTACCCATGAATCGATTCACATGTGATCAAGGGCAAGATGAGAAGAAATTTAACTGAAGCAATCAAAGAAAAATGAGGAATTTCACATCAATTTAGAAGTTTGACCAAGAGATTGAGCAACAAAAAAAAAATCGGACATGGGAGGACTAACGCAAGTGTAGGGATATGATGGTAATTTTGAAAGATGAGGAGTTCATCGGAAGATATTAGATATTAGGCTCGTTGCGTTCATAATTTAAAATGATGCATCTTTAATTCTCGATTTGAGTCAATCCGGGATCAGGATGAAGAGATATAGCCCAAAAATCATTTTGGACTAAGTTGAAATTAAATTGAATTTTAAAATTTTCAAAAATTAATTATGTAATCTCTCTCCTCTCTCCCATACTAACTCTCTCTTTCCCATTCCTATTTCTACTCTATTTTTTTTTTGGATCAACCAAAGAAAAGGGAGAACTAGATAGCATAATTAATATCACACAACATCTCTCCTAAATATTGGCTTTCTAATAATGCTTCATAAGCCATAGGTTTCAGTTTCTCTAGAATACTATTTGTCTTTAGTAGACTAAAACCTAGGATAAGTACGATAATTGTCCATCTCATCCCTTTGGATGATTAAAGTCTTTGGCCATAAAGTTAACAGCTTATCAAATTCTTTATCAAAAAGCTTCTCAAGATCACTCCATACTTCTTCGATCACCCTTTTGTTGTTCCGTGCCCTTGTCAGTCTTTGCAGCGCACCTAATGCCTTCACCTCACCACTTTCTCCTATCAATACATAGTTTGCTTCATATAAGACTTTTTTTTTTTTTTTTTTTTTTTTTTTTTATAAATAAGTGCTAAAGCCCATGCAAATATATTTTTTTCCTTATTTATTACACTTGTAATGATAAGTTTGAACTCTTTGTTATCAGTGAAGCCGTGCCATGTGTATATGTACTAGATATCACCTGAGCCTCCAAGAATTTGTGACTAAGTCCATTCGCGTTCCAATACTCAATATGCTTAATAATGGTGATAGGATCTAGATTTTGTGCAGAGAACATGATATTATTTCTGTGGATCCGGATAAAGTAGCAAATGATAATAAAAATAGAGAAAAACAATTTCAAGTCTTTTTTGGGAATGAACCCAGAGTTGAAGCAAAATGAAACTAGTTTCTTAACTGAATCAAACTGAATGAGGTTAGGTCTAAAAACCCAATGGGCTGGCAACCCATACCTTTCTTGTAAACTCACAATCAAACATCAAATGGTAAGGTGACTCTTGCTGGGAGTGACAAAAGCTACATATGGAGTCGATATCCACCCACTTAGATAAAATATCTTTTGTTGGTAACCCATCATTGATCGCTCTCCAAAAGAAAAGCTTAAACTCGGGGTGGATATTGATTTTCTAGAAAATTAATCTCCATCTTGAGCATGGAGAAGAGCAACAACACCTGTGTGAGCATGCATGGAAGTTTGTTAGTGCATAGGTGCTAAGAAATTTGGCAGCTAATTTAGCTGTGAAAGATCCCTCCTTAGAAAGGGTGCACCACCACCTATCATCTTGAAGTGATAATGGGGTTTGAGCAATACAATCAATGATAAAAGTAGGGGTAAATGATTTCAAACGTTCCAAGTCCCATAGATTGTTTAAAGTGAATGTACTCACAGATTCAGAGTGGTGGTTTATGTGATCACTATGGATTGAGATATTGTGCAATTCAATGGTGTTATTATGAGTTCAAATTTAGGGATCAAACGAGAAGAAGGTGTTTGAACCATTACCTATTTTCCGAAATACGATCTTTTTTAGAGTGGGGAAAGTTTTAGCTATGCTATTCCAACATGGAGATCCTCTAGCTTTCAGAGTTCTAAGATCAAAGACTGACCAGTTGGCAAAATATTTGGACTTGAGGAGTTTGCTCCAAATGCTATCCTCATCAGTGATGAGTCTCCAACCCAACTTTAGTAGAAGTGCAATATTATGAGATTCAGCATTTCTAAACCCTAATCCTCCTGCATGTTTTGGTTGGCAAATTTTATTCCATCCGATGAGGTGTGGTTTTTTTGCCCTGTCATCTCTTCGTTCCAGAAATGCAAAAAAATAGAGTCCAATTTCCTGCAAACTTTCTTGGGAAAGAGAAAACAAGACATGAGATAGGAAGGAACTGAGGCCAATGAAGATTGGAGGAGAACATCTCTCCCCGCATAGGAGAGCAGTCTCGATTTCCAATGTCCAAGTATATTTTTGACTCTATCTATTATTTTATTAAACTGTACAGATATGTTCCTAGAGTGAAATAGATTAGTGCCCAAATAAATTGAGTCACAGGTCATTTCCTTGATCCCAATAATTTTGCTCAAGAGCTTTTTTAAACATTCGGGGACATTAGAGCTAAATGCTAGCCCGCTCTTATCAAAATTAATGGTCAGTCCGGATAGATCCAAAAACAGATCTAAAATGCATTTGATTGTGGAAATGTCTTCTTGTGTGGCCCTACAAAAGATAAAAGTGTCATCAACAAAGAGAAGATGGGATATTTCCAGGGCATGTCATGTAATCTTAATTTCCTGAAAAAAGGTTCAGATCTCTATATGTGGCCAAGATTCTAGAGAGGCCCTCCATCACAGTGATGAACAGGAAAGGGCTGAGTGGGCATCCATGTCGGATTCCTCTCATCAACCATTTAACTTTATCGAGAAGTACATGGAACTGATTAAATGATTAACCAGACTGATCCATTTATTGCTGAAACCTAAGAATTTAAAAATGGCAAGTAAAAAACTCCATTCTACCTTGTCATAGGCTTTGGCCATATCTAATTTGATGGCCACATAGCCCATCTTACCTTTTTTTCCTTTTGAGGAAATAGAAGATTTCTTGTGCAATAATAATGTTTTCAGTAATTTGCCGACCAGGGACAAATGTGCCTTGACAAGGGGAGATATATCGGTGAAGGATTTTCTTCAGCTGTGATGCCAAAATTTTTGCAACGAATTTATACGTTACATTGCAAAGGCTGATAGGTCTGAATCCATCCGATCCTACGGCCTTGAAGGAGCCAATAGAAAAAACAACATTTTTTATTTCCTCAAAAGAAGGAGGGTCGGAGAGAATCTCCATCCAAATCAATGGGGGGGGGGAACAGACATTCTACAAATTGGGGGTCTAGGGGGTCAGAGGTTGTGAATAGATTCCTGAGAAAAGCAGCAAACTCAGCAGCAATGGCACCAGGGGAATCGATCCTCTCACCCTGTTGATTCACAATGTGATCAATGCGTCTCTTATAAAGATTAACTTTGGAGATGGTGTGGAAAAATTTTGTGTTTCTATCTCCATCCATGATGTAGTCATGTCTAGATTTTTGGAACCAGAACTATTCCTCTGCCGCCAAAATCCAGTTCAACTTACTTTCAATCCCAGTCCGTTCAGATTGACCAACATTCACCCCAAAGAGTTGATTATCTTCTAAGGTAAGATGTTGAGCAAAAAGATTCTCTTTAATTTGGTCAATAAGGCCAAACACATTCCTATTCCAATGGGTTAGCGATATACTCAAGGAAGCCAGTTTAGCCGTGACATTATCATTTCCAAGAGAAAACCAGTTACTGTAACAGTATGACCAGAGATCAGGGTGTGACATCCAAGCCTGCTGGTAATGAAACAGTTTTTTGAAAGAGGGTCGAGCAGCGTGGGTGTTTAGAACAATCGGGTTGTGGTCTAACCCTAGGGATGCCCGTTTTGATAGAGAGGCACATGGATGGAGAGATATCCAGGGAAAGTTAGCATAGGCTCTATCAAGACTCTCTTTAATGAGATTTGGGGGCTTTTGTTTGTTTGACCAGATGAAGGGGTTTCCTTTAAGGGAAATAGGTTGGAGGTTATGTTTGGATAAGACACTTTCTAGGAGTGAGGCTGAGGGGGTGGGTGTGAAAGATCTTCCCCCAAATTTGTGGTCTTGAGATGTAATTTCATTGAAATCTCCAATCAGTATGTATGGGACGTGTAAGGTGTTTAAAAAAGACTCGAGCTTATTCCAGAACTCAACCCTAAGGCTCCGTTTGGTATCGTTCTAAAAAAACGTTTCTGGAGTTTTTTCGTTCTATTGGAACGAAAAAACGGAATCTTCTGTTTGGTGCACTTATGGTCCGTTTCTGTTTTTTTGGAACAAAAAGTGAAAAAAAAAACTGAAAAACCGAGATTGGACGGAACTCCAAAATGGAGTTCCGTCTTCCCAGTTTCGTTCCATTTTACAAAAATAAAATAAAAAATTTTCCCGATAAAAATCAGAAATTTTGAAATACTATTTTTTCGTTTAAAAACTGTGTTTTGACACAGAAACTGAAATTTTCGTTTTTGACACGAAATGGCGTTTTTGAAACAGAAACGATACCAAACGGGCCCTAAGACATGGTTGTGGTGGGGCATAGAGGCATATCATTGCCCAAGAGAAGGGTAATTCCCAAGATGGCTCCAGGAAAACCGCCAAGAAACTTGAGCCAGTGTGAATAGAAGAGAACTTCACACTGTTCAACCATAAACCTCCTTTCTTCCTTGTAGATCCGAAACTATTGATGTAGTGAGAGAGGTCAAAATCCTTTGCATTCTTAAAGAGCTTGATGATATCATGATTGGGTATTTTCGTTTCACATATGAAGATGATGTCAGGTCTAATGCTTTTGACATGGCTGTTTAAGCAGCCTTTAGTCAACTTAGCATGCCAACCCCTAACATTCCAACTCAGAATTTGCATGATTCTAACAGACAAAAAGAATAGGAAAAGCAGCTTAAGGGCACAGTGAGACACCAACCAAGTCAAGCAGTTACAGAGAACAAACAGATTTAGAAAATAATATGAAGATGCAGCTTGCGAGCTATGTTGAAACCAATGACAATAAAGAAGAAAGGTAAACAAACAGGTGATAATGAAGACATAAAAATCGTTATCAATCCAATACCTTGGGATAAATTGTCTACGTAAATATCGTTTATGAAGATCATACCAAGCAATTATGATACTTAAAACCACACAAAAATAGCAGGTCTAATAGATAGAAAATTGGGTGAAAGATTCTTATCAGAGTTACCCGGTCCTGATTGGCGTTCGCTGCATCCCTCCCTTGAGGCGGCTCATCGGAAGGAGGCGGCTTGGTATATGTCTCTGTGTTGGCCTCCTCATTCCGAACAGTGTCGCGGTGCTCGAATCTATCCCTCTCTCCACACCTCTCAAGGATCTGCTCAATCATTTGTTTTGGGTCTTCTGCTTGGGATATGGCTTTAGAGACAAGATCACAGATGTTGGTTATCAAAGGCATCTCCTGGGATTCCAGCCTCGGCCTTTTGCAAGGTCTGTGCGTAAAGGGTCCTTCACTGAAAGGGTTGTATTGGCGTAAAGGGGTTGGGTTCCGAGGGTTGAAGATGTACTGGATAGTGACATTTTTTGCTTTGTTAAACTGGAAAAGTGGGTTGTTTTTGTTTGGGCTTCGGTCGGGATTTGGGGGTTTGTGGAAGATAGTAGTGCGGGTGGCATCGGTGGTGATGGTAGGTAGGCAGGGTAAAGGTAAGCCTGAGGATACATCTATGGGGGCCCGACCATAGTAGCAGTTGGCATCAGAGAATCGTTGGGGAGTGGAAGAATGGGATCATTCACCAATTGCATAGAAGGGACGTTGGGTGCTCCAAATTTTGGATCCAAGGATAGGAAGTGTTGGAGCCACAATGGCTCATTCAGATTGAAGATGGGTGGTCCCAGATGGGGGATGTCAAAAGGGATACAGTTAGGATCAGTGATGTTGTCAATTTGCATGGGTATACAGTAGTTTGAGGCATAGTTTGCATGGAGTTCAATACCTTGGTTTGACCCATAATCTGCATTCGACAGTACCGATTGTGTTTGTGACAGTCTGCCACCAAAGGGTGCCATCGAGACAGGGGTCAAAGAGGTAAGAACTGGGTTGCAAGCATCAGGGTTCACAGGGGTATTCATGGGAACATCAGGGTTGCAAACATCGGTGGCCACACAGAACCGACGATTATTGATGAAGAGTGGACAAGTAGAAGCATCCTTGTATGGAAGTGGGATTGGGCCTTCTTTAACCTGGAGAAGGCCAGGGCATAGATCCACAGGGTGGGTAATTCTTCCACAAAACCAGCAGAGGGTAGTAAGTTCAAACTTAAAAAACACTGATATGGGTTCCCCTTCCATCAGATGTATTCTTGAGTTCAAGCAAACCTGGCGATTCTTCTTGACCACCACTTTGACTCTAGCAGTACCCAGGGCCAGATCATTCTCTATTAGTTCAAAGGGGTTTAGGCTGAGATCTAATATTCTACCTGATGCGGAAAAATTTGACCGGACAATCTTCTCTGCAGTTCCTACTGCTTTGGCCGACCTGCACAGAAGAGATGACAAGGGGGAGCCGGGTTGACCCGACGGGGGACTCTCCGATGCCTAAGTTAGACCTTTCCACAACAGATGCTCAAGAGAGCTTTAACAGTATGAGAAGTGAGTCATCGATCCCCTGTGATGGAGGCTTACCTTGGTATTTATAGGCTGCTGATGGAGGGCAAGTGGGAGACGATTGTGAAGAGTCTTGTTTAGGCGTGGAGTCCTCAAGGGGAGTGGCTCTGTGATTCTGGGAATATTCCTAGAATATTTCACTCTTAATTCGGAAAGGCCAACCGTGTGACGTCATGATGACGTGTAGTGGATAGAGTCCTTCCCTTCGGAATAGGGATTACGTTCCTTGAATGTAGGGGTGGACGAAAACACGTTTCTGAAAACCTTGTTGTTGACGTCAGGCCGAGGTGGCAACACGGCCTGATGGATGCCGAGGTGGAGCACGGCCTGATGGAGGCCGAGGTGGAGCACGGCCTGATGGAGGCCGAGGTGGAGCACAGCCTGATGGAGGCCGAGGTAGCAGCATGGCCTGACGGTGGCCGAGGTGGAGCGCGGCCTGATGGAGTCCGAGGTAGAAGCACGGCCTAATGGATGCCGAGGTAACAGCACGGCCTGATGGAGGCCGAGGTAACATCACAGCCTGATTGTTGCCGAGGTGGCAGCACGGCCTGATGGAGGCCGAGGTAGCAGCACGGCCTGATGGAGGCCGAGGTGGTAGCACGGCCTGATAGATGCCGAGGTAGAAGCACGGCCTGATGGATGCCGAGGTAACAACACGGATTGGTGGAGGCCGAGGTGGAGCCGTGCTGAGGAAAGTGACATATTTTTCCTCATCACCAGCCCCCCGCTCTGGCAATTCGAATCGACCTGCTAGAGCATTTATTCCGATTCAAGATGCACTACTTCACTTTCTCAGCCGAGGCTGCTCAATCAGTTCGAGGATGTGGTTGTCTCTTGTTCGAAGGCGAAGGAGGCAAAGCGCTTTCATGGGGGTCGAGAAGAAATGGCCCGAGGTGGCTGAACCCTTAGCCCTACCAGAAGTAGTTGGATGATGTTAACATTTCTTCGTTTCAGGTCGGCTCGGTAGATGCCATCTTGTTCATTCAGAGTAAGATGCCAGGCTACACTCTGATGGACTATGAGCGGCGCGTTCCAGTCCATGCTACTCTGGTGCAAACCTGCAGCTCGATCAATGATGGTGAAGAGGTGATCCGACTCGAAAGATTTTCTTGTACTGAGCTTGGCCCATGAATCAGCCCCCCGAGATTGGCCTCATGTATATGGATCCATATTTATGCAGATGTCTCCTTCGGTAGCGATGTATTTTGAGGGCCTTATTCCCATTGTTGGAGAATGAAAATTTTATTTTATGCCTTCATCTCTCTGTATTCTTGTGCTTCTTTCTTTATTTTCTTACACGTCGTGCATGGACTGAAATGAGTAACTTTTTGGAAGAATGAGGACGAGTGCAGCTGTCTGAGTGCGGCCTTGAGGCGTTAAGCCTTGGACTAGCCATAGAGGTGCCGAGCTAGGGCTCAATTTTTTGATGTGCCTTGCATTAAGGTCTTTTGTGGTGCCGAGTGGGGGCTGGGGCTTGCATGCTTGATAACTTAAGGTCTTGAGGTGCTGAGCCGTGCTCGGTCTTAAGTGCCTTAGTACATAAGGGCTTTGAGTCGCCAAACTAGGGTCTGGTCTTGTCTTGCCGAGCACGAGCTCGGTCTAGTTGCTACCGAGCTGGAGCTCTATCTTTGTGCCTCATTGGTTAAGGTCTTTGAGTCACCAAACTAGGGTCTGGACTTTTGGTGCCGAGCTGGTGCTTGGTCTTGGATGCGCCGAGCTAGGGCCCGTTCTTTGTGCCTCATTAGTTAAGGTCTTTGAGTTGCCAGACTAGGGTCTGGTCTTGTGGTGCCGAGCTTGGGCTCGGTCTTAGATGTGCTGAGCTGGGGCCCAGTCTTTGTGCCTCATTGGTTAAGGTCTTTGAGTAGCCAGACTAGGGTCTGGTCTTGTGGTGCCGAGCTTGAGCTCGGTCTTGGATGCGCCGAGCTAGGGCCCGGTCTTTGTGCCTCATTGGTTAAGGTCTTTGAGTCGCCAAACTAGGGTCTGGTCTTGTGGTGCCGAGCTTGGGCTCTGTCTTAGATGTGCTGAGCTAGGGCCCAGTCTTTGTGCCTCATTGGTTAAGGTCTTTGAGTCGCCAGACTAGAGTCTGGTCTTGTGGTGCCAAGCTTTAGCTCGGTCTTAGATGCGCCGAGCTAGGGCCCGGTATTAGATGCACCGAGCTAGGGCCCGGTCTTAGATGCGCCGAGCCTCATTGATTAAGGTCTTTGAGTTGCCAAACTGGGGTCTGGTCTTATGGTGCCGAGCTTGGGCTCGGTCTTAGATGTTCCGAGCTAGGGCCCGATCTTTGTGCCTCATTGGTTAAGGTCTTTGAGTCGCCAGACTAGGGTCTGGTCTTGTGGTGCCGAGCTTGGGCTCGGTCTTAGATGTGCCGAGCTAGGGCCCTGTCTTTTTGCCTCATTGGTTAAGGTCTTTAAGTTGCCAGACTAGGGTCTGGTTTTATGGTGCCAAGCTTTAGCTCGGTCTTAGATGCGCCGAACTAGGGCCCGGTCTTTGTGCCTCATTGGTTAAGGTCTTTGAGTAGCCAGACTAGGGTCTGGTCTTGTGGTGCCGAGCTTGGGCTCGGTCTTAGATGGGCCGAGCTAGGGCCCAGTCTTTGTGCCTCATTGGTTAAGGTCTTTGAGTCACCAGACTAGGGTCTGGTCTTGTGGTGCTGAGGTTTAGCTCAGTCTTAGATGCGCCGAGCTATGGCCCGGTCTTTGTGCCTCATTGGTTAAGGTCTTTGAGTCGCCAGACTAGGGTCTGGTCTTATGGTGCCGAGCTTTAGCTCGGTCTTAGATGCGTCGAGCTAGGGCCCGGTCTTAGATGCACTGAGCTAGGGCCCGGTCTTTGTGCCTCATTGGTTAAGGTCTTTGAGTCACCAGACTAGGGTTTGCTCTTGTGGCGCCGAGCTTGAGCTCGGTCTTATATGTGCCGAGCTAGGGCCCGGTCTTTGTGCCTCATTGATTAAGGTCTCTGAGTCGCCAGACTGGGGTCTGGTCTTGTGGTTTCGAGCTTGGGCTCGGTCTTAGATGTGCCGAGCTAGGGCCCTGTCTTTGTGCCTCATTGGTTAAGGTCTTTGAGTCACCAAACTAGGGTCTGGTCTTGTGGTGTTGAGCTTTAGCTCAGTCTTAGATGCGCCGAGCTATAGTCTGGTCTTTGTGCCTCATTGGTTAAGGTCTTTGAATCGCCAGACTATGGTCTGGTCTTATGGTGCCGAGCTTAAGCTCGATCTTAGATGTGCCGAGCTAGGGCCCGGTCTTTGTGCCTCATTAGTTAAGGTCTTTGAGTCACTAGACTGGGGTCTGGTCTTGTGGTGCTGAGCTGGAGCTCGGTCTTAGATGCTTCCGAGCTGGGGCCCGGTGTTTGTGCCACATTGGTTAAGGTCTTTGAGTCGCCAGACTAGGGCTGGTCTTGTGGTGCCGAGCTTGAGCTCGGTCTTAGATGTTGCGGAGCTGTACAAAATCTTAGAAGAGTCAGATATTTACGAAAACCTCCATAGTATATTGATGTGTTGTATGCACTTGGGACAAATACATTGCTTCAAAATAAAATCTAATCTGCTACGTGATTGAAATTGAATAACTGCTAAGGTGCTGATAGTATAAAATCTTCAAGACTAACACCCAATCAATGGGATTTCAAGGCAATCTACTGATAAAACTCTCTACTGATAAGAGTGTCTACTGGCCTCAGTGATTTTGACTGTAGGTTGTTGTTCAATTGGTTCAGCTCGGCCCAGGAGGCTATCATCTCGGCAATCAACAACTTCTACCATACATGCTAGGCCTGAGCACGGTTTTTTGACATATTTTATGAAGTTGGCATAGCATTCCCGGGATTCCTTTTGGCTGGACTTGCATTCTCCGACTCCATTGCTGGTTGGGAATTTGACCTTCATGTGCCTAGTGGACACAATCGCCCCAAGACCATTGATACCAGGTCGGCCAAGGATTACATTGTAGGGTGAGGCGATCTTGGCGACCATGAAAGAGACCATGGTTGTGGCTGTCTGAGCTCCTTGTCTGATGGTTATAGGTAGGTCAACAACTCCCTTTAACTTAGCTGGCATGCCTGAGAGTCCATACAAAGGTCCTAGGGCTGGTTTTATGGCCTCGGTGCCAAGCTCCAGTTTTATGAAGGCTTCGTATGACATGAGGTCCACGGAGTCTCCCGTGTCCACTAGGACCCTGTGGAAAGGGTGGTTAGCCACCACTAATTGAATCACGACAGCATCGTTGTGAGGCCAGTTCAACTCTTCTAGATCTCTGTCAGAGAAAGTAATGGGTGGATCTGTTTTGAGGGATTTGATAGGTTGTTCTGAGACATACAAACTGCGCGTGTGCTTTGGCTTTTCTGACTGATTCTGCAGTAGGTCCCCCATGATTGTTAGGATGGCCAGACCCACGGGCTAGTTGTCCTATGTGACAGCTTGGTCCGTGGCTGGATCCATTGTCGGCTCGGCCTTACCTCAGCTTGGCTGGGCATCGTCTCTCCTCGGCTCGGGCCAGTTCCCACCATATTTCTGCTTCAAATACTGGTTGAGGTATTCAGCCTTGATGAGCTCATCAATTTCTCTTTTCAGAGACTTACAGTCTTCAGTGTCATGTCCATGGTCTCGGTGGTATCGACAATACCTGTTGAGGTTCCTCTCTTCTGGTTTACCTGCCATTGGCCTGGGCTAGCGAAAGTACTTCGGATTTTGGATCTCTAAGAGTAGGTTTGTTCAAGAACGATCAAGTTCGTATCGCTCAGGTTCAGCTGTGTCCAGAGGCGATCTGTTCTATTTTTCTTCGGCTCACGATAGTCGTCCCCATGTCTCGGAGCCCTTTTCCTCTCCTTCTTTGCCTGATCACCCCTGTCAACTATTCCTCAAGCGGCTAGAACTTCCTCCATGTTGGCGTATTGATTGCACCGTCTCAACAGTTCGGGCATCGTTTCCGGTAAGTCGAGGGCCAGGGACTGAACCAGATCAGGGTGTATTACCCCGTTGCACAACGTGCTATACGCCACTCCTTCTGTTAGGTTTTTTACCTCCAGTGTCGCCTTGGTGAATCGGGCAAGGAACTCCCTTATTGTCTCCCTTACTCCTTGCCTCATGTTCATCATGTTTTACGTAGTTTGCTTCTGCTTCATACTTGCTTGGAAACGTGTGAGGAACGCTCTTGTCAGTTCTTCATAACTGCGTATGGACCGTGGCCTTAAGTTCGACATCCACACCAGCGCAGCTCCTTTTAATGAGGCTACGAAAGCTCAGCAGAGAACAACGTCTGACCTTCCATGAACTGCCATGGCCGAGCTGTAGTACAACAGATGATTGTAGGGATCTGTGGTGCCGTCATATCCATTGAAGACAAGTATCACGAAATTTGAGGGCAGCTCGGTGTCAATCAATTCATCAGAAAGTGCATTATGGGCTGGGGTTACAGTCATGTCGACCGGGAGCCCCTGCCTCTGCATTCCCTCTATTCACTCAGTGAGTCGCTGGATGCGGCTCTCCAGGTCGTCTCTTCTCTCATCGGCTCAACCGTCTGGTGATCAGCTTGCCCCTTCGCCTCTTCTGGGGCTTCTTCCTCGACCTTGGTGACCTTGTAGTGGTGCACCTCTGGTCGGCCCGATGGGCGAGCTCTGACCCGAGTGGGGTCGATCTTACCGAGCTAGCCTCTGGTAGTTTTCACGTATTTCTCTGTGCGAACGTGCGCCTCTATTGAGTCTCTGAGGCGATAGTTGGTGTCTTCCTACTCGAGGTGGGGATCTATGAGTATCATGTGTCTCTGGGCTCCGATGATGTTCAGAACGATGGGCTCTCCCGATCTGGGCATGGACAGGACCTCGCCTGCGCCCTTCAGTAGGAGAGCGCGGTGGTACCGAATGAACAGTGCACGAAGTTCTGGCCGACCCCCTTCTTGGTGTTGATTGAGGGGTGAGGTTGTTGTTAGGGGATTCGTCATTGGGACGACTGCTCGGAACAGGCCTATGCGGCTGAGTTGATCTATTTACTGGCACTGGAAGTACTGAGCCGAACTGACGTATGAAATCCCTCACCAGTGCGTTTGTAGCTAATACCTGCAACTGCAAGCTCTGCATCTGTTCTTCCATGTTCAGGTGAGTTACCCGGGATGATGGGACATGGCGGGATAGCTGAGGGTTCTGCTCGCGCTGATCCCCCTCTCCTTGGGCAACTTGTGCATCGGGCCTGGTTTGCTGGGGTCCATCTACAGGGGTCTTTGTTAGGACATTTTCCTGCTCTGCCATTGGTGGTGAATGGGAACGTCCAAGTGGTACTACACGAGTGGATCTTACTCGCTTTGTCATTGAAGAAACGACCTTCTCACTCCTCAATTGCATTGTCCAAAGTGACTTTTTGTAACAATTTCCCACAGACGGCGCCAATCTGATGCAGAAAAATTTGACAAGATGATCTTCTCTGTAGTTCCTGCTGCTTTGGTCGACCTGCACAGAAGAGATGACAGGGGAGAGCCGGGCTGACCCGACGGGGGACTCTCTGATGCCTAAGTTAGACCTTTCCACAACAGATGCTTAAGAGAGCTTTAACAGTATGAGAAGTGAGTCATCGATCTCCTATGATGGAGGTTTACCTTGGTATTTATAGGCTGCTGATGGAGGGCAAGTGGGAGACGATTGTGAAGAGTCCTGTTTAGGCGTGGAGTCCTCAAGGGGAGTGGCTCTGTGATTCTGGGAATATTCCTGGAATATTTCACTCTTAACTCGGAAAGGCCAACCGTGTGACGTCATGATGACGTGTAGTGGATAGAGTCCTGCCTTCCGGAATAGGGATTACGTTCCTTGAATGTAGGGGTGGACGAAAACACGTTTCTGGAAACCTTGTTGTTGACGTCGGGCCGAGGTGGCAGTATGGCCTCATGGATGCCGAGGTGGAGCATGGCCTGATGGAGGCCGAGGTGGAGCATGGCCTGATGGAGGCCGAGGTAGCAGCATGACCTGACGGAGGCCGAGGTGGAGCGCGGCCTGATGGAGTCCGAGGTAGAAGCACGGCCTGATGGATGCCGAGGTAAAAACACTGCCTGATGGAGGCCGAGGTAGCACCACAGCATGATTGTTGCCGAGGTGGCAGCACGGCCTGATGGATGCCAAGGTGGGGCACGGGCTGATGGATGCCGAGGTGGAGCATGGCCTGATGGAGGCCGAGGTAGCAGCACGGCCTGATAGATGCCGAGGTAGAAGCACGGCCTGATGGATGCTGAGGTAACAGCACTGCTTGGTGGAGGCCGAGGTGGAGCCGTGCTGAGGAAAGTGACATATTTTGCCTCATCACTACCCATGCAGGAGACTGCAGATCTGACGTTTTGGAAAGAGAGGGCTTCCAGGGGAATGTTATGAACGTGGGTCCAAACATGAACAGCTTCAAGTTCTCTATTGGATGCTTCCGAGTCCAATGGGCATGTACCGAGTTGGAGCAAGTGATTGTCGCACCACCAAGGGGAATAGGCCATTACCGCCTTCTTGGTTTCAGCAGAGATAAATTCGACATAAAAGGAACCATGGTTGGTACAACAAACGAATATGGCCCCCCTGGTATCCCAAAGAGACACCAACTTGTCCCTTAAGATTGTAGAGCTGGGGTACGGTGTGTTTACGACCAGCCCCACCAACGACGATGTCGAAGGGTTGCATGATCGGGGTGAAAGATCTTCACCAAAGTTGATGGACGGAGCTCCCCAGAAGGATCTCACAGCAATTGTTGGCTAGTTTTTTTCCAAAGTTCGAAGGGGGGGAGTGTTGGCCATTTTCCTGAGTTGTTGGCTGATACCGGGTTGGAAAGGAACACTGGTCTTTTTCAGGAACACTGGCCATGGCTCATAATCTATAAGGCTTTAGAAGTTACCTTGGCAGTACTCAAACAAGCTTGTGCTTCTTCTCTATTGATTCTTCAATCAGGGCAATGGAATTCCCCTAGGTACATATTACCTATAACAATATAACTAATGTTTTTTTTTTTTCTTAGAACTTTTTCTCATTAAGCCATTTACAAGTTTTTCTTCTAATTTATCCTTTCTTTTGTTTTTGCAGGTATCAACTACTATGGAATGATTTCTCAAAGTAGGAAACCCCATGTTGGTTATCCTGTAATCCAAGGATACATCTATGCAAATATTCTCTCCCAAGTATACAACCATGCACACATTCTCTACCATATTCACTCTCCATACATATGGCAAGTGTAGATCTCCTACCTTAGTAAACTATAGATATATGCTAACTTTGTATTCTATAGTTGGTAACTCTATATTCTGTAATGTACTTAAGTTGATAAGATCTTGTATATAGATATAGCATGCATCAATGAAAGACACAAGGCATTCTACCATATCTACTATTCTAGTATGATATCAAGACCTATGCATGCCTGAACCAAGAATATATATACTTTTTTTAGGCTCCCACGAGCCTGTGTGATAATGGTTCTCTATTCTTGTCGTTGGTATTCTTCTCACTACGTGGATCTCTTCACATCCCTCCAATGGCTGCTGTCAACAAACCTCCCCAATCCCCACCTTCTCCAACTAATGATTCCCCTTCCCTCTTCAACAATAACACCATCACACCCAACGCCCCTCCCCCTACCACCCATGTCCCCACTAACTCCACCGTCCCCTTCCCTTATCCCATCTCACCAGTTTCTTTACATTAAACTTGAACTTAAGAATTTTCTATTTGAAAAACTCAAATAACTCCCTTCATTGAGGAAAACCTCTTTTGTTACTTAGATGGATCTATCCAATGCCCATTCGACCCCATTGCTACCCTTTATTGGCCTTGCTAGGATAACTCTCTCATGAACATGCTTATTGCATCATTAAGTGAAGAGGTCTCCCCACTCATTTTTCAGAAGACTACCAGCCGTGAGATTTGGGAAACTCTCACTACTGCTTTTGTTTCTCCTTCCACCACAAGAGTGCTCTCCCTACACCTTGCTTTACAAGATTTGGTCCATAAACCAGATGAATTTATTACTACCTTTCTTCACCGTGCAAAAATGACTCCTGATGAACTCCCTACTGCAAGAAAACTGCTCCCAATGGAGGATTTTAATATTTATGTTTTTCGTGCTCACAGATCAGAGTTTCGTGATATTATCCCCTCCCTGTTATGCCGCACAGAGCAACTGTCATGCACTGATCTTTACGTCCTTCTTCTCAGCCATGAATTTCTTCATGGATCATCTCTAAATAAATTAACTGAAGTTTCATCAATTGTGGACTCCCCTGCTGCTCACACTGTCCAACCCTAGCCTAGCCAAGCTAACACCTCTGACCAACCATGATCCTCTCCTAACCATGGCTCCTTCAGTGGTCATGGTGGAAGAGGGTGTGTTCGTGGGCATGGTCGGAATGGACTCCTCTACTGTGTCATTTTCCAGCAAGGATGTCAAACTTCAGTTAATTTATTTAGAGATGATCCATGAAGAAATTCATGGCTGAGAAGAAGGGCATGAAGATTAGTGTATGAAAATTGCTCCGTGCAACATAACATGTAGGGGATAATATCACAAAAACTCTGATATGAAAGCACGAAAGACATAAATATTAAAATCCTCCAATGGGAGGGCTTTTCCTGCAGTAGAGAGTTCATCAACAATCATTTTTGCACGGTGAAGAAAGATAGTAATAGATTTATCTGGTTTATGAACCAGATCTTGTAAAGCAAGGTGTAGGGAGAGCACTCTTGTCGTGGAGGGGGAAGCAAAAGCAATAGTGAACATTTCTCATATCTCACGGCTGGTAGTCTTCCCAACAATGAGGGAAATACCTCTTCACTTAATGATGCAATAAGCATGCTCATGAGAGAGTTATCCTGGCATCGCAAATGAAGGGCAACAATGGGGTTGGATGGGCATTGGATAGATCCATCTAAGTAACCAGAGAGGTTTTGACCCTCAATGAAGGGAGTTATTTGAGTTTTTCAAAATAAAAAATTCTTAGGTTCAAGTTTAATGGAGAGAAAGTGGTGAGATGGCATGAGGGAGGGGGCAGTGGAGTTGGTGGGGACATGGGTGGTAAAGGGAGGGGCATTGGGTGTGGTGGTGTTATTGTTGAAAAGGAAAGGGGAATAATTACTTGGAGAAATTGGGGATTGGGGAGGTGTGTTGACAGCAGCCATTGGAGGGATGTGAAAAGATCCACATAGTGAGAAGAATACTAGTAACAAGAAGAAAGAATTGTTATCACGTAGGCTCGTTGAAGCCTTGAAAAAAATATGTTCTTGGTTCAGTGGATGGTGGAGACATAGTGGTGGTATGGGTTTGGGGAGGACATCGAGGACGTAGAATCATTGGATGTGTGGAGGTTAAGGGCTGCATGGATGAAAGAGGTAGGGGATTGGGGGCGATGGAAGGTTGGTGGTGAAGGTCTTGAAGATGTTGAGTTTTTGGTTGAGAGGAGAGAGAGGGAGGAGGTAAGGGTGAGGCAGGTGGGGATGGGGATGCCTATTGGGTGAGGTAAGCGAGCAGGGGAGAGAATGGAGGGGATTGAGGAGAAGGATGGAGAGGTGGTATTGGGGATTGGGGAGTTATGGGTATGGGGGAAGGTGGGGGAATGGACACAGGGGCTGAACCCCACACATGATTGGGGAGAGGAGGGTGAGGGGGAGGGCCCAAGATTGAAGGTTGATCAAGGGGTAATTTGGTCTCATCAAACCGAACATGGCATGCAATGTAAAAATAGTGTGTTGAAATATCCATACAATGATAGCCCTTATGGAAGGGACTATATATCCTAAGAAACACACATGGAGTGGATCGGAAATCTATTTTATGTCAATTGTATGGACGTAAAAGTGAAAAAAAAAAAA
>NC_056561.1:33574535-33596567 GCF_013358625.1 Macadamia integrifolia | reverse complement strand
TTCTTCCTCTTCCTTTCTTCTTCCCTTCCTTTTCTCTCTCCTCTTTACTTTTCTCACCAAACGTACGAGAGTAATAAATGGAAAGAAAAGAAATCATAAAGCGTTATATACTATTCCTAATTAAGTGAATAGTGTTGGATGGGTCACTCAGGTGGGTGGGTGTACCCACCTGTTATACCCACCTGAGAGCTAAGACTTGGGATTTTGACCGGGTTCGGACCTCGGCGCGAACCCCACCCCAGGCATACGATGTAGCATACGTATATACCTTAAAATATGGATATAATACCTGTTTTATCCGTACATAGCCTTATGGTAGGTGCATGTACACGGTTTGGGCACTCCCGTCTCTTCTGGCACTGGCTCGGACTTGTTGGGCCAGCCGGTGTTTAAGGTCACCCGTGCCATCATAGCCCATAAGGAACCCGCTCTAATATCCTCTGGCTCGGTTCCTGCATGGTTAAACCGGTTCAACCGCAAAATCAGACCGGGTTTAAGAAGCAGGATATTACAATGAGCCATGAGGGTAAGGCTAGTTTCCATAATATGGTGATGACGCCTCTCAACAGAGTCTTGTTACTTGAGAATGTGGGGACATGCCAAGCGATGTTGAAAAATCTATCTATAGAACCTCAAGAAAATAAAAAACGATGGCCCAATCCTCCACCGAATCAGAGTACAAAGCCTTGGCCGATGCATCCGTAGAGATTATGTGGCTTCAATCACTTTTTCAAGAGCTTGGGATCCTGAATTCACGAACCCCCTATCCTCTGGTGTGACAATATTGGCGCCACATATCTTTCGGCAAATCTAGTGTTTCACATGCAAACGAAGCACATCGAAATTAATTTTCACTTTGTTCGTGATAAGGTGGCTAAGAAAAAGCTAACTGTCCAATTTATCTCAACCAATGATCAGCTGGCTGATATCATGACCAAAGGTCTATCTACAACTCGGTTCCAGTTCCTACGTGACAAGCTGAAAATTCGGCCCATCAAATCATCATCTTGAGGGGGTGTATCAACCAATATGGAACAATTTCTCAAATTATAAAACCCCATATTGGTTATCCTGTAATCCAAGAATACATCCATGCAAACATTCTCTTACAAGGATACAACCATGCACATATTCTCTAGCATATTCGCTCTCCATACATGTGGCAAGTGTGGATCTCGTACCTTTGTAAACCATAGATATATAGTAACTTTGTTTCTTGTAGTTGGTAACTCTATATATTGTAATGTACCTAAGTTGGTAAGATCTTGTACATACATAATTAAATATAACATACATCAATGAAAGACATAAGGTATTCTACTAGTATCTACTATTCTAGTAGCAGGCTGGATCCCTCGAAGCAACAGGGAAGGTTATGAGAATGTGCCTAACTGAATAAGAAAATGCTATGAGCAGATTCAGTGAACCGGGCATTAGAGATGGAAGAGTTGAGCAAGCTTATGGTTATAACTTCTTCCAAAGGGTGAGTACTACAACGTCAGACATGTCCTAGTTTGTTATTAGTGAAGTCTGGTTTTACTTAATCCCGAAAGTACCGGGAATTTTTTTCTCCAATAACAATAAAATTTTTATACTAGGGAAATTTCGTATTTTTAGGGATTCGAGTTTCTTTATATTGTAAGGCGTCAAAACGTTGTATATAGAATTGATCTCGAAATGAGATGTGTGAAGGTTAGGGTTTTGTAATTTTTTCATCTGAATAGTCGAAGCTCTTTCTTGAAGATTTCCTACGCATCCCAAGAAAGATCATCCCCTAATAATATTTGGTGGGAATGCCAAGGCTAAGACACTTGACAATAGCACACTTTTAAGTAAGTGAATCAGCCATGATTGACCTCTCTGTAATAATGAAAACTTTTCCACTAGATTAAGGATAAGAGGCCCAAATTTGCAAGCCATTCTTGTTTAAAACTCTATAGGATCAGTTTCTTTTGAATGCAGAAAAATGTTAGTACATAAAAATTTCATCAAAAGTCATGATTCATATAGAATTTTGTGAATATTTAGGATAGTAAATGGGAATTTGGAAGGTGATTTTCCAACCCAAAAAAACTTGAAAGTGAGAATGTGGCTAAGGATATAAGCATGGCTCGTAATCCTCTCCTCACCTGGGAGTTGGTCTGGATTCATACTATGACGCCTTTATATTTTTTTTGTGTGAATGCATATTTCTTCTTTTGGGCATAGGATTTCTATATTAGCATACTACAAACAAATTCCTGGTTTGTAAGTTTATATTTGCCATATAGCAAATTTGATGGTGCTGAAAATTTTGTGAACATATAGATCCTAGGATTCCCCTATTAATATGTTAAATTTAAATAAAAAAGAATTTGTCAAATGGAAAAATAAAGTACGAAAAAAGCATGAGAGCCGTAATGGTGGTTGGATTAGCAATAGGCGTAAGCATATGTCAATGGGAGAATATTCAATTATAAATTAGGATATGAAATTTGACATATGACTGATGTGAGCTATCCCTATTCAACAGTAATAATGACCACATCACCATTTCACATACACATGTGCAAATAAATGAACTTATTAGGTATTTGTTGATAGTCCACCAGACCAGGGAAAGTATTTTTACGTGCAAAAAAATAAATAAAAATTAATTAAATTAATTAATTAAATTAAATTAAATATACTAGGGAAAGTTTTGGGGGTTGATCCGTATTTTTTTTCCACATTAAATGTTTTACAATCGTATTAGATATTTTACATAAAAATGAATAGTTGATATGAAATTTTAAAAAACCTATGGTTAGATCCTTGTTTTGAGTAAAAAAATAAACGTAAAATTTGATCAAGAATCAGAAAGATTTGCCCAAGTTTAAGAAATGATCAGACTAGGTTCGAGTCCATCAAAGTTTTCATTGACTTGATGTTTTTGCTTGAGTCACGTGAAACCTTTTTTTTTTTTCTTCCTTTGGGTAGAAGTCATGTGAACCTCATTAAGTCTACTTTTTTTATTAAGCCATATAATATTCATAGACCATAAGTTTAGAGTACAATTAAACGAAATTCTTAAATTTTTGTTGTTGTCTTCAATATTAGCCCATCTTTACCGAACCTATGAAACAACCATAGCCTCATTCCCATTCACTCGTAGAGGGAGAAGAAGGAAGATATTAAAAAAAATGGCAAGAGATCATTGCCTGGTTGCTTGGCCTTCACAATTGCATGGGGCCAATGAGAGTGCACTTAGAAACATCAACATGAATAAGATTTGTTCTTTATATAGGGTGGGACGGTAATTTCATGTACTCTATGTCTAGGCGCAGCTGTGCAAGGACCATGTGACCTGATAGGTTTCTTTCCCCCACACCCATCCCCCAAAAAAAGAGATAAAATCGTGATTCCTCCAAACCAGATTTGACTCACGAAAGTTCCACATTTTGAAAAGAGCGAGTCAAAAACCTATTTATCTTCGAGATCATTTGCATGTAGGGTAACCTCCCACGTTCAAATCCTTTAGGATGAGTAGTGAATGGTAGTGAGAATCCAACGGCTGGAAGAACCCGGTATACGCATCCCAGCCGTTGGATCCTCATTAGCACCCACTCATCCCCCAAACCCGCCCCCCCCCCCCCCCCAAACCGGCACGCAAGCCAAAAAAAAAAATACCGACTATCGAATGCCCGAAACGGAAGTGGAAGGTTCTTCAGTTTTGCACCAACCAATGCAAATCTTCCGCTGACGTCTGTTCTCAACGGGACGGAGGGATGGGTTGGTGTTTGTTGTCGACTGTAGAATGAGTAAATATGAGCTAATCCAGAAGTCAAAGGAGCTGCTGCTGATGATCCGAGCTTGTCCATTTGCATCTGCAGCCCCTCAAATCTACTTTCCCCCCAGATCCTCCCGTTCTGCTATCAATCCCCCACCCGGTGACTCTCACCGCTCCTTCGTCACCATGAACGAAGACATTAGTCTCGACGCCATTACTAAGCAGAAGAAAGCCCTGCGATCAAATTTGCGAAAGGAGCTCAAGGTCATGAGCCCCGCACAGAGATACCTAGAAGGTCTTTTCTTCTTCTTTTGGATTCAATTTTCGTATTTTTGTTTAATTGAAAGCTCATGTTCTAAGTACTAGTTATATAGGTAAATTAGTTTATCTCTGTGCAGCGTTGTAACCTATTTCTTATTGATCCCTTTTGCTTCACTCTGCAATTAGTTATCCTTTTTACAATTCCGTCGGAACAAAACCAAATACTGGCAAAGGACGCTAACCCTAATTACCAATTCAGATTTTTGATTTCTATTGTTAGGTTGGTACAGAATGCTGTTTTCTGATTGCTTATAGGATGCTTGAGCTATTCAATTAATGCAAAGGGACATAAATAATGTGAAAGTTCAAAGTTTTGAGAAGATATGGACATGGTAAAGTGCGATGGAAAGAGAGGGATGCGAATTAGAACCTTTTTTTATGCTTTGATTTAGTTATGTTGAATCATTGCTTGTTATATTTTTTTTCTTTTTACTTCTTGTTGAAAGAAACTCACAGATACTGGAGAGCTAAAATTCTCATTAAAACCTGTAGTCTTTAAAATAAATCTGTGATGCTTCATAATTCCAAAACTTGTATAATAGAAGTTTGTTTTACCTAGCCTGTAACTTAAGCGTTTGGAGGTTTGTAATACTTAGTTTCAATAATGGCAAAGGGTAAATCACGATTAGTTGTCTATAATCTGGAACTATGTTTTGGATTCATCAATGCATTATTACATTCAAGAGTATTTATTACATAGCACAAAATATTTTTCAAAGCCCTTCTCTGATTTCAACGTAGTCATAGTTTTATCTCTCTTTGTTGTTTGTGTGTTGTTAAATCTTTTTTTTTTTTTTTTCCTTAATTCTTTTCTGTTCAATTCTTGGGAGGAATGGTATTAAAATCTTCATAGCTTATTCACCCCCACACCACAAAAAAAAAAAAAAATTATAGCTCACAGATGACACTTCATAGGAAAAAACCTTATTTAGTATCTTTACTTTTCATTACTTAGATACTGTCTATTCGGTGACCACCTGTTTCTAAAATTGGCTTCTTTCAGATATTGCAATTCAGGATATTGTTTTGGAAGCTTCATGGTTTAAGTCTAGCAAGAGTGTATGTGCTTATATAAGCTGTGATTCCTTGCGGGAAGTCAACACATCAAAAATTTTGTCGGCAATATTGTGCAATACAGCTGAAGGTGCATTTTCTCTTCCTCCTTGGCTGTTGACATGCCTCTTGAGGTGCTTAGGTTGTGTCGCAACTTTTTATTTGCACAGGTGATATAATATCTTTCTTGGCAGTTGAGTTTTCTACAGCTTTTTGTAGAAGGTAATTAACAATATATTTTGACCATTCTTTTCAAGTCCATTTTTCCGATCGAGTGGTTAGTGCTAGTACATTAGCATGTCTGTGGGGTCACTAATGTGGCATTACCCTTCTTTTTGTATCTTTTGTTTCTTATGCAACTTTCACTCATGGAAATAATGGATGTCTGAGGTACCTTACAAACACTGCATTGAGGTTTTACAAAGGAACTGTCACTGCCAGTTGTTATATGGGTGGCGTGTGATTGAACATATTTTTCTCACTGGTTGGGGAAAGGGTTTTCAGGACAATAATCTAGTTGGTTCCACTTAATACATCATTTGGGGTAATATTCAACTTGTTTGGATGAGTGTAATCAAATATATCCCATATTGTTCTAATTAGACGTGGCAGGATTGATTGAGTTTATTTATGTACGGACATATGCAGCTCATGAACCATAGTGTACATCTTTTTGTAATTCTGTTTTGGTGATATCAATGAAACTTGTTATTATTACTTTTCAGACAGACACAAACATATGCACATATACACTTACAATGACACATAAAAGAAATATGGTGATTGCTTTAGGAAATAAATGGGTGGATCAGATGTTTGGGATCATTCTAAAAAAATGGTTTACATTTTCCTTTTTCCAAATAAGTATTAAGGACTTCATCTAATGGGGAGGGGTGAATTCCCAGTCCCACAGCTTTAATATACAGCTGGCTGAGCAGGTGGTGAAGTGAGGTTATGGCCAATATTTTTTGCAGTTGAGTTTGTTTTGCATCATTTCATTTTTTATTTTTATGAGTCAAAAGTGCTCATTATTGAAAGCTCATTTGACAGATGAATTACAAGATGTTTCTACAGTATGTGTCGTTTTTACTTTCTCTTTTATTTGTGCACACGTGTTTGCATTGACTGCGGCACTGGGCATGCATGTGGGGTGGGGGAGGGGGTGGGAGGGGCACAATTGTTTCATCAAGCAAGTCAGCTTGATGTTGGATGCTTTCTGAAGGAAAAAAATCAAAAGCAAACACTGCCTCAGTTCTCTTAAGAGATTACATCCTTTTTGTTTTGCTATGGTGAATTTTTTGAAGAGTATTAGTCATCATGTTTTTCTGGGATTTCTTATTATTATTAATTTTTTTCAATCAAGAGTGTCAGAAGCTGAAGGGGAAAAAGCTTTATGTCCCCCGGATTCAGAACAGAAATAGCTGCATGCGAATGCTTAATATCTCAAGTACCTCTGATCTAATCCAAAACTCAATGAACATTTTGGAGCCAGCCCCAGTAGATAGTGATGGAAATCAACGTGAAGATGGTACGTCTTTTCCTTTTTTTGTTTCTTATATCTTAAGCCTTGTCTTTTTTACTGATCTGAAATGCTGTATTATGAATTATTTGTACATCGTGGATGTTCTCAAAGAAGCTTACTTCTTCCCTTGCTACCATGACATGGTACCTCGTCTTTCAAAGATATTCGTTGTTAAGGAATTTGAAGATTTTTAGTAGATTCTTGTTTGGAGAACTTGATTACGTGACATGGAAAAAAATAAGAGAAATAATAGCAAGAGAATTTACATGCTGTTAAGATGAAAGGCTTAATAATTTCTCAGCTAACACATGCATACACATACACCCATCCCCTCCTCTGTTTTTCCCCTTGCTTCATTTGAATTTTTACAAGAATGTGATATTTGTCATAGATGCGCATTTAGGATTTCAGTTTAGATATTGATATAGAATGTATTGTGCGGAAAGCAAAGTATCTGGTTTGGGTTGGTCCTAAGCCGTTGCTCAGGATAAAATACACCAGGTTCCCATAGTTGGAATAGCAATTGGTGACTGCTGCCTATTTTGTCAGGGTATTATAGCTCACACGGGCAAGAAACAGATTTCAAATGAATACCGGATTGCTAAATTCAAAGATAGTTTCCTTTTTTCAAAAAAAAAAAAAAAAAGGAGTTGGGAACCATATATTTTATTGATCAAGAGAGAGATTTTTGTGAAGAAAATTAAGCTGTTTTGTGCAAAAAAAGAGAGAGAGAGGAGGGTGCAAAACTATACAACTCTTTTTCTTTTTTTTTTGAAAAGTGAGATATAATAATGTTATATTATATTCTTTTAGCCCCTTATTGAGTTTTCCCACTTTTCTGAAGCTATGGGACTATTTCCTTGCTTCTTCATGTGAACCTGCTTCTGTCTAATGCATGGTAACATTCTTCTGATGTCTTGTTTTTTTCATAAGACTTGTTTTATATTTACCTTTTGGATTTCCATGGATTTGAAGTACAGTCAGTGATGGCTGGTAGAACTGAATGCTATTGTGCATCTAAAATAGTTCTTGTGGTGCAGTTATGCAGACTACTGACCCAGTGGATTTGTTCCTTCTACCAGGTAATCCTTCCTCTCCCTCTCCCCACTTCTTCTTCCATTTTTATTTTTCTTTTTTATCTTTTTTTTTTTTTTTGGGGGGGGGGTGGTTGGGGGGGTGGTGGTTGTGTTGGGGTGTGGGAATAATTCACTGAATTTTTCCATCTCTGATACCAAAGCTGTAGTTGCATCCTTACCTTCTGATCTTTGTTCTTTTATTACCAGGATTGGCCTTTGACAGATCTGGAAGACGCCTGGGCCGTGGCGGAGGGTAAGTTGATCTATATCTGCTTATAATTTTTGCCACTCATAGTTTGCCTAATGAGGGACCAATGTAGCTGCACGGAAAATGATTCGTTAAATCTTTATTAGTGTCCCTTCACCAAACAAATAATTATTCCATCTTCATCATCATTGTCATCCTACTTTATCCAACTATCTGGGTTGGCTTCATAAATCCCATTACACCACATCAGTTACTTCCGGTGATTGCTGTTGTGCCAACTAGTCATCTCTCTGACATGAATATAGCACAAATGAATTTGACATGATATCCTATAGGGTCAGGTTTCAGGAAAATGGAATTATTTCCATGTTATTCCTCCTCTTTTTCTTCTTCCCTCTCATTTTGTTTTTTCCTTTAGTTATCATTACTATCATTTCCTGCACATTATTTATGAAATCTGTTTTTTCTTTTCCATGGTTCATGACCTTATATGATGCACACTAAAAAAAAGTTACTATGATCTGCTCCTGAGTAAATACCAAGAGCTTGCTGCAGAGCGGAAATGGAAACAACCTCTCCTTGGTAAGTCTAATTCTTGATGTGTTTTGACCTTCTCTTTTGACGTTTGCTTAGCTCTTGTTTGTCTGCAGTTGCACTGTCATATTCTTTACAGATAATGGATGAGGGTGTCATTGCTGTCACTCCTAATGATGTTCCTGTGGATGCACTTGTTTCCCCGGCTGGTGTGATTCCAATTAGTCCCACAGCATTTGAGAGGATGTGACTGAATAACTAATGGTGCACCCTGCCATCTCTTTTATATTATTAATCGCATCAGAATTTAGAAAGATGGCAACAAGAAGTGATACATTTGAATCCAAAGCATAAAATTTGGAGGTGGAACTAGATTTCTACTTTAGCAGCATTCAAAAGCATCTTGAGGCTGCTGCATCTGTGGATCCCTGCTTTAAAATCGAACCCTTATAGACAAGGATGAATGAAAACCCACCATGATCAGATCATTGAAGCACACACATGTATCTAGCAGATGCGGCTGAATGATGTTTTTTTTCTTCTAAAATAGAATTCTTAGAAAGCCCGATTGCTGATTGTTGAACAGAATGATATCTCACTTCAATAATCTATATGCTTGTGTGACCATGATGAGCAATGCTATGAATAACTAGTTAAGATGAAGCACTGTCAAACTACGAATGATGCTTTCAAATTTCAATTGTGAAATTAAGGATAAGATGAGCATCTTCTCCACTGTTGAATGTGTAATCAAATCAGTAGGGTGGTATTTGATTGTGAAATTTGGCAGCTATGAACTATGTACACATTGAACGATCCATGAAATCTTTTAACTACTGTTATCTCCTTCAAGTGCTCAGTTATGACAATGTCTTAGAATTTGGTTCCTATTTACTTGACAATCATTGAGTTCAGTCATAACGTTAGACGAACCTTAATGAGAGGGGAAAAAAAAAAAGGGGAACCATAAGAGCAATTAGAAAAATATACACATTGGAATTTGGATGGAAATAAGTGGTTTGTTTTTCATTTTTCTTTCTTTTTTTTTTATATATATAATATGGGAAAAATAAAGTTCCATTAATTTAGATAATTAAAAACATCCATATATTTGCCAAGTTCCACCCTTACTCCATGGCCTTCTGCATCAATGATATATCCTGTGACCTTATAATCTGCACACGGGAAGACAAAGTGACCTCTAAATTAGACTTAAGATGGAGATGGCAATTCTTTACAATATCAGCAACTCAGAACTACCGAAAGGCAAGCGTCCTAAGGGCATATTACATGGGAAAACAATGATTATAAAGGTTGACTTGGTAGATTGATAATTTGTCATTTTTTCAGTTAGAGAAATTTTGGATTGAGTCTTTTTTTTTTTTTTTTTCCTTCATAATCTATAGGAAAACCCCCTCCACCTAGGTCATTTGACCTCTACACCAGCGTGGGGCAAAGGATAACACATACAACAGAATCAACATGAAAGGGATTTTAGGTTTCACAAGAGGTGGGTGGTAATTTCACGACTCCTAATGTCTAGACAGAGGGCCATGCAATCAGGTACCTTTTTTTTTTTCCTTTAAAGAAAGAAAGAAAAAATAATAATAATAATTAAAAAATATGATTGTAATTTTATGGAACTTGAATCAGAGCTCATCTTTTTTTTCTATTTCAGGTAAAGCCTTTTTTTTTTTTTTTTTTTTCTTGCTAACAACAGGTATCCAAGCCTTTTTGGCCTGACTAGTCCCACTGGCCCATACTGACCCCACAACTGCATGGATCGAGTCATACCGGGGTTGAATGAGGACCATTCAACTTTCACTGAAAGCAGTGAAGAGCACTAAACACCCCCGTGTGAGTGGCCCAAGGTGAGTCTAGTGGGAATCGAATTCAGGACATCCAAGTTTATAGCTCGTACCAAGTTTGTTGCTCCTAACTACGCTACCCCCTTGGGTTTTCTAGGTAAAGGTGCTTAATTTGGCCGACCTACTTTTGTTATATGATGAGGTGATATGGCGATTTCAACAAGCCAATAGCAATTATATGCCTTCCTAGCATTGACATTTTCCTCCAACTTTCAACCATTCACTTATTCCTTCATTTTTCAAAATGTAAAATAAAATAAAAAAAATAAAAAATAAAGCACTATTTCATCACATTGACAATTCTATATTGGCTGACAATTTACATGTGAGTAGGGACCTGGACCCTATCCACCCACAAAATTTAGCCCTTTTGATTTGTCAAGTGGTAGAATCATGGTTTCATATATCGGTATCGTATCAATTGTATTGTATTGATAGCGGATGAGACCAATCGCTGATCCTTGATCGATCTAGATCGATTACCTGTATTATTTCAAGGGTAAAATAGTAAAAAAAACAAGGGACAAAAGTGATCGATACCCACCAATCCTCTCCAATACCGATCTGGATCAGATCCGTATTGGTAGAGACCGATGCCAAGAACTAAATCCTTGACTAGAATTAAACCGTTTTTACCAAAAAAGAAAAAAAAATCCAAGCCTTTATAATCATATTTAACCACTCCCATTCTTTTTTCTTAACTGAGATATGCCACACCAGAGAGGGAAAAGAAAAAAAAGTGAAATATGACTGAAGCATGACATGTATGATGTATCCATTTGTCTTCCACTCAAAACCTGCACGCAACCCAACTTTTGGAACAAGAGTGTTATTTGGGATCGGAGGAGCTAATCAGAAACCAATCCATCCAGACTTCCCAGTTATTGAATGGGACGGTTCTAGGGGCTGATTTTGGCTTATCCATAGGTCATCTTACTGAACAAATGGTATTAGCCATGTCATCCCTATGTGGCATAAAACTATGCGCACTTGCTATGTTAGCATGCCCGTCATGCTATTCTTTTGCCATAATGGGTATGCCAGCGGCCGGTATGGCTTCCACTATCACATAGACCCACCTGTGTCTGTTACTTTGCAAGTGTAGCCTTGTGATAATTAGATTTTCCCTTGTTGAGGAGAAAATATGAAGACCAACCCTAACTCAGTTGGCAATAAACATTTCAAAATTAAGAGATCATGAGTTCAACCCTCCTTGGGGCACACACCTACTTAGAAAAAAGAATCAAAATGAAGGAAGACTTTTATACTGTTTGATTGTGTCATTTCCAGCAGTAACTGTTGCACCAGTCCTAATTCATTATTGTGACAGGGAACATTATCCCCTCTTCAGTATTATGCAAGAAGAGTTTTGGAGAAGTCATCACAAGGAACTGAAAAACCTTGCCAGTTTCTCAGAGACAGATTGTTGGCTTTCAGTCAATGATTCTTCATCACCATCATAGTCATCATCATCTTCAAAAATCAGATGGATCCCATACTTCTTCAATGTAAGTCCTTTAAACCATGTTGGGTCTCGCATTGTTACCTGAATTTTATCGCCGTCATGTAGCAACAATGTTAGTGGATGAGAATTTGGATAGCGGAGCAAATACACTTGATCCTCATCAGTCTTTGGAACTCCTAGCAATTTCATCGTGTGCTTGTACATTGGCCCGAGTGTGTTATCTCGAAGGAGATTCGCTTGAATGTCAACAATATCAATCAACTTATTTCTATTGTCATCCTGTATTTGTTGGTCAAGAGAGATGACAACACCTATAATCACAGCTTTGATCTTGTGGTTCTTTCGGCTTGAAAATCTCACCGTCTCCTGAACAAACCAGTCTGGTATTTCACTTCCAGGAAAACTTAAATAGCGCATATGCTTTAAAGCAACCTGTAGTCAGAACATGTCATTAAATCTTTGAATATGGTTGTTGGTGTGCAAGACTTGGCAAGAGAGAGAGAGAGAGAGAGTACCTTCGAGAATCTTCTCTTTATGACCGGATGACATTTGGTGCAACCACTCATATACAATCTTTCTAAAGACTTCAAGCATTCGAGGCCCGGAACATCCACTACTTTATTGCAATTCGTGAGGTGCAGATCCTCTAGTTTCTCCAAATTTGACAGATCAAATATACTTTCCAGGGAAGTGCAATTCCTAACATCTAGATTAACCAAACTTGAGGGAAGAAGAGGGAGAGACTTGAGCTCTGTACAATGTGATAAAAGCAGTTTCTTGAGAACAGAAAGACCACTTAGGCTGGATGGAAGACTGCAGAAATTATTGTGACGCAGATTTAAGATCTCCAATGATGACAACTTCTCAAAATCATCAGGAATCCAAGATATTTTGCAGGAAGAAGCATAAAGTTCACGTAACAAAGAGAGATTTGAGAAACTACTAGGAAGAACAAGGAGCTTATGGGACCCGCCATACTTCAGATTGAGAGCAGTCAGCTCGGTACATTCAGTGTTTTTAGGTAGTTCAGGATGTGGGCCTTTTTCCATTCTCAATATCATTAAACTTGAAAGCCCCCCAAATTCTTCAGGTAGTACTGCTACACCAGTTTCTTCCATTCGGAGCCAGCACAGATTCTTTAGTTTTCCAATTGATTCTGGAAGTTGGCTAAGCTGTTTACAATTTGTGACTCTCAAAACCTTGAGCTTCTCCAATAAACAGATAGACTCTGGCAACTCCGTTATAATGCCATTTTCTAGGACCAAAGTAGTTAGATTTGACATGTATCCAATTGAAAGTGGTAAACAGGCAAGCGACGTACAGTCAATCATTTGAAGCTTCTCAAGCATGTTCAATTTTCCAATCTCATTCGGTAGTTCCCTGATTGGTGTGAAGTCCAGATGAAGTTCAACCATAGACATTAATCTTCCGATAGAAGCAGGCAATTTACAAAGGGACCGGCAACGACTCAAATATAAGTGCTTCAAATCAGATAGAGAGCCAATGGAATCTGGCAGTTCTTTGATTGCACTACCATCAAGAAAAAGTCTCAACAATGATCTCAGATTGCCAATGGAATCAGGAATTGCAGTGATTGATTTGCACCTCATTAAATTTAGAATTTCCAGGTTTTTTAACAATCCAATGGAATCAGGTAGTTCTTCCAAAGCAGAACCATCAAGATGGAGTTCTCTTAAAGAAACCAATTCTCCTATTGAAATTGGTAGTTGCTTCAGCGATCGACAATCTTTGAGACTTAACCTCTCAACTTTCTTGAGATGGAATATAGAATCAGGTAGCTTAACTATGGCAGTTTGATCAACCAAAAGCTCTTTCAAAGACATGATGGGCATCAAATCTTCTGGTAATTGTTTCAGCTTCAAGCAACAAGAGAGGTTAAGGGTTTCAAGGTTTCTCAAACCAGAGATATCATTTGGAAAATCCTCCAGACTCCGACAGTCTTTCAGGTTTAAAAGGCGTAACATGCTAAGATCCCCAACTGATTTATGAACCTCTTTCAGCTTTAAACAACGCTCAAGAATCAGTTTTTCCAATTTTGGATGCCCAGAGAAATCAGGTGTAGCAGTCAGATTAAAACAACCAAGGAGATTCATAACCTGCAATTCCTTAGCCATCTGTCCAAGAACAAGACTATCAGCTGTAACAGAATAAATAACCAATCATGCGGAAATGAACTCACTCAAAATGAAACAGAAAGAGGACTACTATATTGACACACAGATAACAGTACATGGTAAAAGTCCCACTTTATAATTGAGGATGGGTTGGATAAAGTTGTAAGTACATGTCCTCTCTGCTAATACCAATCTTACTAAAGATATTGCTCCACACCTCTATCTCAACAAGCTCTATCATCTCAAATATTTATGAGCTTACCAATAAAAAAGGGTTACCTGGCATACCTAAGTAAAGATGGGGGATGGGACCACTTGGCATTCGAGGCCTCTCTCCACCCCCCGCCCCCCCAAGAAAAAAAAAGAGAGTTTCAGCTTAACAATCCCAAAATGAACAGGGTGGGATGTTTAATCCCCTGTTGCCCCACATCGCTTATCTTTATTCTGTACTGTAAGGTAAAAAATGTTTTGAACTTAAATAGTTCCTTTAGATACAATGAATACATTCCACTAGGATATATCACACATTCTCCTGAGACAGCATAACAGTAATTTTGGAATAATTACATCCATGCATCTTTCATCCATGAATAAACTTTAAATGCCAAATAAAAAGCAAGGTTCTAAATCTAGCAAGTTTCGACTAAGACAACTTGGTTTTGACCTTGTCCGAAATTAAACAAAGGGTCAAAACTGGGTCCGACCATGTTTTGATAGGTTTTGCAAGTTTCAACACTTGGTTTCAATTGAGAGTTGGGAGTTTCACAAGTGTCGACACTACCAAGGAGATCTTGCCAAAAACTTGCAATTTTTTGCCAAATCACTTGACTTCTTGCTCTTTAGCATGCTTCTACTCGTTCAACCTTTCTACAACTTGGACTTGGGTGATTGGAACTTGAAAGTAATAGTTTTTCCCCTCAAATCTATTCTTTGGAAGAATTAGTACAAAAACATATTGCTGGGCACAAAATATGTCATGGGATACTTATTTGTTGCATTCAATTGAGAGTCAATGACATCTTCAGTGGTACACAGCTCCGTGATCAGATCCACCAAGAAACTCCACGTATTGAGTGGTAAGTGATGTATACTTGTATTTCCCTAACCTAATGTATGTTTTGATTATCTTAATTGCATATCTACATTTCCAATAGCTAAATTATATGTAGTCGGTGTATGTAATAGAGCTAGTGTGCAATGTAGCGTTCAATGTACACTAGCAAACTTGAGTTCAAACCACTAATTTCTAGGCCTCAAAACCTAGGTTTCAAATTTAACCTAGAAAACCCCCATATTTCGACCGAAACTAGCCGTGAAACCAAACCTCAATCCTTGATAAAAAGTGGGAGTCTCAAATGAAACTGCAGATAAAAGGAAAAAGAAATGTGTACTCTGACAAGGATTTGGCAGAATTTTGAAAGAACTTGGTTCCCTTGTTAAATAGCTCAAATGGGGACCTAGATGCATGCACCAGTAGAAATTGTTCACTTTATTTTTTTTTTTACCCATTACCTTTTTCAGGATGATGGGTGCAATGATTGGGTATGGTCAAGCCCATGATGGGCTCTACTACTTGGATTCTTCACTGGCTACGCCTCCTATTACAGCGCATACTCTCTGTTATGAAAGCTCTCTCCTTCTACTCCACCAATGGCCCCATCGTCTGAGACATCCTTCTTTTCATATTTTACGCCGCATGTTTCCTACTTTAGTTAAACATTGTGGCTTGGAACAACTTAAGTGTGATGTATATGAGTTTTCTAAATATACACGCACCTCTTACTTTCCTACTAAAAATAAAAGTGATATTCCTTTTTCTATTATTCATTCACATTTGTAGGGTCCTTCTTAGACAATTGATAGGAATGGCTTTCATTGGTTTATTACTTTTATTGATAATTGCACTCGTCTAACATGAGTATATATGTTGCATATAGATGAGGAGTTTCAAAAATACCTTGATTCTCATGGCATTCTCTCCCAAACATCTTGTGTTAGACTGTTAGGACACCTGAACAAAATGGGATCCCAGAGCCAAGAATCGTCATCTCCTTGATGTTGCTCGAGCTCCAATGTTTACTACTGGTGTTCCTAAAAATCTTTGGGGTGATGCCATTCTTACTGCTGCCCACCTTATTAACTAGGTGCCCTCTAGTGTACTCAACTATAAGCCCCCTATTTCTTTTCTCCCTGATCCTACAATGTTTTCTAGTCTTCCTCCTCGGGTATTTAGGTGTGTCAGTTTTGCCCGTAATTCATCTCCTTCAATGTCCAAGTTTGATCCTTGGGCTCTAAAGTGTCTTCCTTGGTTACTCGGCTTCTCAAAAGGGGTACAAATGTTATCACCATCCTACTCGCCGCCTGTATGTCACAACGGATGTTACTTTTCATGAGCCTAAGATGTATTTCACGTCACCTCTTTAGGGGAAAGTCTTGAGGAAGAACCTCCTTTTGTTATTGATACATCTCCTATTCAAGGTATGTCTCCCGTTCAGGGGAGCCACCAGATCATCTTGTAAGAGATGTGATCACGTACACTCGAAGGTCTAAGGAGCAAGACACCACTAGTAACCAGCCATACCCTTCTGAAGCACCTCTATCAGATCCACCAGTATCAGGTAATACTTCTCCCATACTTGATATTGTACTTGATACTTCTTCAGAGCCTCCCATACTTGATATTATACCTTTTGCTCATACAGTGGACGATCTTCTTATCGCTGTTAGAAAGGAGTTCGTTCTTGTACCAAGCATCCCATCTCCCATTTTGTTTCCTATGCATTTTTATCTCCCTCCTATAGGGCATTTGTTTCTTCGTTGTCTTCTGTCTCTATTTCACATGGTTGGAGGAAAGCCATAAATGATCCAAAGTGGAAAGCTGCAATGGTTGAGGAAATGTTGACATTAAATAAAAATGATACCAGGGAACTTGTTCTTCCTCCTAGGGAAAGAAATTAATTGGGTGCAAGTGGGTGTTTACAGTCAAGCAGAAGGCTAATGGGATAGTTGAGCGATACAAGGCACGCTTGGTGGCTAAAGGCTTTACCCAAACCTATTGGATTGATTACCAGGAAACCTTTGCCCCAGTTGCAAAGATGAACTCTATCAAGGCATTGCTATCTGTTGCTGCAAATCTGGGATGGAATCTTCAACAACCGGATGTCAAGAATGTGTTCTTGAATGGAGATCATGAAGAGGAAATTTATATAGATGTTCCTCCTGGCTTTGCCACTTCTTCCAGTGCCAGATGTGTCTGCAAGTTGAAGGTCATTGTACAACCTCAAGTAGTCTCCTAGGGTATGGTTTGGCCAAGCTATGATAAGCTTTGGATATAGATAGAGTCAAGCTGATCACACCTTGTTCAAAAAGGTAAAAGATAACCAGATCACTGCTCTGATTGTCTATATTGAAGATATTGTGATTACTGGTAATAATAATGAGGAGATCTCCAACCTTAAGGCCTTACTAGCCGCAGAGTTCGAGACCATAGTTTTTAAGGCGCTGATGCGGTCTAGAGATAGTAAAGCAGTGCTCTGCCTTATGTGAAGTGGCGCCTTATGGGTTTTTTTTTTTAACACATTTTAAAATTACTTGATGAAGATTCCAAATATAGATTTTTTATTGGTAGGTGTATAGTTTTGTTAACACTTGAGATGTATGGGATTAGCTTTACTCCACCAAAAATAACCAAAACAAACAAAACAAAAACCAGATTCACAAATAGGGTTTGGATTTTGTCAAGGGTTTTAAGAAAGGGCTTTGAGAAGGAATCAAGGAACAAGGAAGAACCATTGATCTAGGAAACCATTTTGCTCCGGTAGCAGTGAGCTTCATTCTTCTTTGACAATAATAGAAATATAGTGGATGACCTTAGGGCTTAGGCACTCATTTTGGCAACATAGAGGTAAGCATAATAAATAATTGTATTTTTTATGTCTTCTTTTCTTTATATTTATAATTTGGTTTCATAATTATGTATTTATATTATATGTTAATATGTTATGATGATTGATGATTGATGATTGATGATTGATGAAGATGAACTTAGTTTATTCACTTTATTGATTCGTTTTCTTGATGAATATCTTACATTGGTATGAATATGAACCTTTAATATTTATTTAACATATGAGTAATATGATTCAACTAGGATTTGAGCCAAATAGATTGGTTTTATAAAAAAATTACACAGAAACGCTTTAGTCGATAAGGCGACGCTTTATGCCCGCCTTATCGCTAAGGCACTCCGAAAGACCCTCAAACGCCTCCGTCGCCTTGCCGCCTCAAAAACTATGTTCGAGACTAAGGACCTAGGACCCCTTCGATATTTCCTTGGACTAAAGTGGCTAGATCTAACAGAGTTATCTTCATTTCCTAAAGGAAGTATGTTTTGGATCTTCTTAGTGAGATAGGTATACTTGTGTGTAAGCCTGTAGATGCCCCTATGGAGGTCAATCATCAGTTGAGCAGTGCAGTGGGTGACTCTGTTGATAAAGAGCAGTACCAAAGATTTGTTGGTCGTCCAATCTACCTGCCCCACACCAAGCCCGATATTTCTTATGTTGTGGTTATTGTTAGCTGTTTTCTTCATGATCCCATGACACCTCACCTTGATGTTGTGTATCGGATCCTACGGTACTTGAAATCTGCTCCTGGAAAGGGTATTTATATTCTAATCAGGGGCACTTGAAGATTAAGGCATTTACTGATGCTGACTGGGATGGATCTATTGATGATTGACGACCTACCTCTGGGTATTGTACTTTCCTTGGAGGGAACCTTATTAGTTGGCGAAATAATCTGTGATATCTTAGTCTAGTGCTGAAGCCGAATATCAAGTAATGGCCCAGGGGATTTGTGAGTTGGTCTAGCTTTAGAGCCTACTGAGTGATCTTCGAGTTAATGATGAAGGTCCTATACGCCTGTATTGTGATAACAAGGCAGCCATCAGCATCGCCCACAACCCTGCTCAGAATGATAGGACCAAGCATATTGAGATTTGATACACTTCATCAAAGAGAAGCTTGACCAAGGGACTATCTGCATTCCCTTGTTAGTATTGCAAATTAGTTAATTGATGTGTTTACCAAGGCTTTTCACTGTAAGGAATTTCATCCTCTTGTCTCCAAGTTGGGCATGTACCATATATTTGCATCAACTTGAGGGGGAGTGTTGAGATGACTATAGTTAGTTTTATTTTCACCTTGGTTACGTCTTATTATTTACTATTTACCGTAATAAGTCTTGTAGATAGAGACGCTTAGTCAGAGTTATCCTACTTTCCTTTTTTGATTTATCGTAATCTTCTTATAAATAAGAAAGACCTCTATCATTACTGACAAGTCGAATCATTCCCTATTCTCTGATTCTCAACTCTTATCCTTTCAATGTTGATGATGATGATGACGTTGAAGCTTACTCCACTAGTCTTAAATCATTTTCAAATAGACTAGTTGATAAAGCTCCTCTCTTCAAACAGAATTGTACTCTTCTGAAAGGATTTGGTTCTACTGATATTCATACAATTGTTGATACCGAGGCAAAAGCAAATTTCATCTCTGCTGAATTTATTCGAGCACAGATACTTCCATAGAAACACCACCACAGGAAGTTTGTGCTATACTTGTTGAAAGAAACAAGGATTTTGACTGCAAATATATAAACTCTCCTATTGAGCAGAATCACAAGCTAGTAGAAGACTGTGGTCCATCCCTTGTTACAAAACAACAAACCCAGCCTTATACCAACTTATAGGGTCAGCTACATGGTCCATCCCTTGCTAATGCAGGAAATACCAAAGACTAGTGGATGATGCATGAAAGGTTCTATGCTCAAACAAATTCAACAGAGATGAAATTTGGTTGCTTTTAGAGACAAGAAAACCAATATCTAGGTTTTCGTTTCAAAGAGGCGCAACACCCTATGCTGCTATTTGGTTTCTTTTGGAGATTAGCTCATTACCAATCTTAAGAACTAGGTCTTTTTGTGGTGGTTGTTGATCTATAGAGTGAAGAATGAAGTCAAAATTTCATGGGTTTCCTGAAATTGATTTTTTCAGGGTTTTAAGGAATCGATTTTGCAGGGTTTTGTGGATCGATTCCCTTTGTCAGGGATTTGGATCATTTTTTCTTTTTTTTTTGGAGTAAGGTTTTGAATCGATTTTCTCAAGGGTCAGATCTATCCCCTTGTCAGGGTTTTGGATAGATTTTTCGGAGCAGGGGTTTTGGATTGATTTTTCTCAGGGTTATGTTGTGTGGATTTAGCTGTGTCAATGGTTGAGGCAAAGAATATGGTGACTGAGGTTGTAACCTCCTCTCATAGGATTACTGAGAATAACCTTGCAGAGCTGCTAACTTTCAACAATGGAAGAAAATTGTTCACTTGGTCTTAACAGGTCGTGATCAACAGGGCCATCTCACAAAGACTAAACCTAATGCGGATACTACCTGGGATACTATTGATGCACGGATTTTAGGACAGCAACTGAAGTTCACAGAGAATTCCATTCTTGACCTTGTTACTCACATTGACACTATGAAGGAGTTGCAGGAATATTTGAATGTTCTGTATTGTGGGCTAAACAATCTTTCTTGTATTTACGAGTTGTCACAGGAGTTATATCAAGTTGACCGGAAGGGACGTTCTATAAGCCAATACTTTGCTGATTTTAAGAGGATGTATGAAGAATTAAATTCTCTACTTCCTATTAGTCGTGATGTGCAACAGATGTAGAACCAGAGAGAACTTGCAGTTGTGGAATTTTATGGTGGTCTTGGATTAGAGTATGACTCTTTCGTTCTCAGATTCTAGGAAATGATAAGGTGGCATCTCTTGTAGATACTTTCTCCCATGTCTTACGGGTATCTCGAGAGAGTTCTCATTATCCTACACCAGTGGATAGCTTAGTTCTTGCATTTCCGAACAATAATCGTGGTAGTTCACATGGCACTGGCAGTGAGAATGGTAAAGGGAAAACTACTGGTAATTCCAACTCTTCAGGTGGTTCAAGAATAGTACGAGCATGCCACCATTGTGGCAAACTAGGACATATCCAACGTTTATGTTGGAACTTCATGGCGAACCTTCTTAGAAGCAGTTGGCTAATTCAACAGCATGTACTGAGACTTCCAACCAACCTAGACAATCTAAAGGGAAGATGGTTATAATGACAGATGAAGATTTTGCACGGTATAATCAATTGCAGACTTCTCAACCCTCTCAGCCCTCTACTGCTACTTTGGTCCAGACAAGTAATGCCACTATGTGTCTCTCTTCTTCTTGACAAGGATCATTGATTCAAGTGCATCGGATAACATGTCTGGCATCTCAGGTTTATTTTCATCCTTCCAAAAATCTTCTTCCAGTGTCACTTTGGCCAATGGTTCTTTAGCAAAGGTCAATGGCACTGGAACAGTTCATCCCAACTCTTCTTTTTCATTATCTTCTATTCTCCATTTGTCTGTATAGGGAAGCTTCTAGAGGCTCCAGGAGAGAACTAATGACTGAAGTAAAATACCTGTAAGAGGCTGGTTCGATGGCCCAAAAGGGGCTGGTACTCTTGCTGCAAAGCTGGCCCAGAATAGGCCAAAACTGGGCTGCTCGATGGGGCTAATCCTGGTCCAGACTTGGAACAGAACTGAACCATGGTTTGGTCAGTTCAAGCCCTCCTTTTGACAGCCCTATCTACATCAGAGAGGGTGAGGGTTTTTATGCAAATAAGATGTGAATAATACCTGTTTGTCTTTCTCAACCTCAGAGAGAGAGAGAGAGAGAGAGAGAGAGAGAGAGAGATGTGAATCTGCAGATGGTCATAGACACAGTTGCTTCTAAGAAGATACGTCTCTAGAGCTCTGATACCAGTAAAGAGTCTTTGGAATGAAGACAATGGAGATGGCTCAAGAAGGTTTGGGGCTCCAACTTGCTGATTGCATTTCACTTGATTCCAACCCTACCATTACATATATTTGTAGAGTTGTGGTATCCGTTGAACGGCCGACCCCATTTAGTTGGAATAAGGCTTTGTTGTTGTTGTTGGTATCCGTTGAATGACAATGGCTCCTTCCCATCAGCAGAATCACCCCCCACCCCCACCCCCCCCAAAA
>NC_056561.1:33573022-33574515 GCF_013358625.1 Macadamia integrifolia | reverse complement strand
AAAAAAAAAAAAAAAAATTTCTTCTTCTGTTATGGTCACCATTACATTAATGGCATGGTGAGGCAGATGGCCACCTCACCAACAGCCACATCATTGACACAGCTCATTCAACGTTACACAATGTTAAAGTCATTTTAAGGCTAAGAACCAACCAGTACAAGAAAAACCATAGGACTGATGGGAAAACATGTCAGCCACTTGGGGTCAAAACATTTGCGGCCCATTCTAAAGTTGACAAGAAGTCGATCAATGTAGCTAACTGGGATCGGTGAGAACTCACCTTGAACTGGACTTGTTTAATCTTACTCTCTGAGAGATCAATGACAGCAAGTTTCCTTGGGCAAAAATCAGAAGGAAGAGCTTCCAAAGGGCACCCTTTCCATTGTAGCCATTTCAGATTAGCAGGCAGATGCTTAAAGTCTCCCTCCAAGTTCACATGATTGATTTGAAGCAGTCTCAAATTGAGCATTGGTCGAAACATTTTGGTGCACATTTTGATCTGATCTTTATCTTCTTCACCTCTAAAATTAAATGCATTCTTGAAATTTTTCTTCAACCACGCAATGGAATTCTGGTTGCTGACTTTAGAAGGTCTTTTTGACTCTGAACTCTTCTTATGGTCTTCGAAGTCAAGGATTATGCCTTGAGTCTCACCTGTTCCCTGAAGTCCAAAACATATAAAGAAAACTTCAAAAGACTGGAACTGAACAATCAATGATAGAACAATAAAAAACAAAGACATTTTTTTTTTTTTTTTTTTTTGGGCACAAGACGAGGTCTTCTCCCCCTTTTTTGGATTTAGCAGAATATAAAATCTTGGATGTAACAGCACACACAAATGACATGGGCTGCACCAGAAGATGCAGTGTTTTCCCTGTCTATGTGAATTAACATGGAGTTGCTAGGAAAACAATCAAAAGTGTAGTGAGATATGGATCTGAAGTGAACCCTATTTAATGGACAGCTTAGTATGGCAGTATGGCACTACATCCCTCCAAGTGGAACTAAATTATCCAAGCTCATATAGACTCAATTAAAAGCTACCACCTAAAGGGAATGTACCACACCCCTTCCCACCAAAATAAAAGGAAAAAAAAAAAAATTTCATGGTTTGCACTTGTATGTTCCACTTTCATGAACTGGTTCCACCATATCCATATGCAAAACCTATTCCATCATTATTCTTAGTAACTGCCATGTCGCAGTTTAATTGGGGCCCAAATTTGGACATGTTCTACACATCATCATATATCCATGTCAAAATTCTGACCAATCTGGCATCTCCATGTGCAACTCTAGAGTTTATAAGGGAGTTTAAAAAGTCTAGTTAGTGAGCCCAACATGAATTCTATAGGTTCCACTGAAAAATTCATAGGGAAAGCCCATAGATGGTGAACCATACAGTTGAGCAGTTGAGATAGGCCACCACCCTGCCAAATCATCGACTATTTTCTTAATTTGGAGGAGCCCCTTTTTTTTTTTTTTTGGGGGGG
>NC_056561.1:33529871-33571551 GCF_013358625.1 Macadamia integrifolia | reverse complement strand
ATTGACTGGACATCGAATAGAAAGACACCAAACACCAGCCCTTTTTTTGGGTTAAAGAAAAGGACTAGAAAAAAGAAATACACACAAATCAATCTACTTGGTTTTCCAAAGCCTCACAAGGATAATTCCAAAGCCTCACAAGGATAACATTCAGGATGATGTGCAAGTAACTTGATTGGTTCAAATCCAATTCGCAAGATGGAATTCGCAAGATGGCAGTTATTTTTAGCTGGTCATGGCCATAATGTTTTATTTTACTCGGATTCATTGGAACCTTCAAAAAGACTAGCTTTCCCTTTGGCTCTGTCTCTCGTAGGCATCTCTAGTGGGCAGGTGTATGTGTATATGTTTATAGCTGGGCCTTCCCTCCAGTCCTCCCCTTAAAGAGAGGTAAGTCACTTTTATCAGAATATAAACACTTCTCCTTTTACTATCATTAAACGCAATGTGGATTGAAATAGCAAAAGAAACCCGGGGCTGCAGGCCTAAGCAGACTCTACTGGGACCATGTCAGCATAGTTGTCAAAGCGTCGCCTAGGCATCCGGGCGGTATTGGAAGAGCCAATGCAAGCATTGCTATTCTAGTTTCACAAAAGGCGCCAGCCTAGGCATCCTAGCGGTACATATAACTTAAATGTATTTTGTTTTGGGGTCTATTTCTAATGGTTTAATTTTCTAGTGTACAGGGTTTACTTCACTGACGCTACACAGGATCAACACTATAAAAACTCAGTTCTCACTTCTCAACTCTCAGTCTCTCACATCAAAACCCTGGCACCCTTCAATCGAAACTGAAAATGTGGAAACTGAAAGGGTTTGCACTTTACACACTGCATCCCGTCTTCGATCTCCCTTCCTGTGATGGTGAGATGGGTGTCCTCCGGCGATTGCATCTTCAACTTCAATAGTTAAGTATGTGTGCAATTTTTCTTTCACTTGTTCCCCGTGAGCAATGAGGCACTTGCTGCCTTATTTGTTTTCCCCTCTTCTGCAGTCTCTTCCCCACGAGCACTACACGCTTGCAGTCTTTTTTTTTTTTTTTCCTCACGCATCCCAAGTGTTTCTTTCTTTTAGACTTAGAGGCTGGAAATTGGAATCGCCTCCCAGGATGTCCCAAAGGCCAATGGTTTTTATCCTATATAAGCCTCCCTACCATGAGAACCAAGGCTGCAACCAGGTAACTTGGAGGGCCTGGAAGCACTCATTTTGGCATCATGGAGAGGTTAGTATAATAAAGACTTAATATTTTAATAGCCCTTTTTTTTCTTGCATTTATAGTTCTATTTTAGAGGCACGCTTGGTCCAACGGTAAGGTATGAATGTTGTGACCTGGTGGTCAAGAAGTTGAAACAGCCTCTCGACATTCTCGGAGTAAGGCTGCATAGTTCTCCCCCCTGGGGACCTCGCACATGCGGGAGCCTTGTGCACTGGATACGCTCTATTTATAGTTCTGTTTCATAATTGTATCTATGATGCTCTTAGTTTATTGATTTGTTTTTCTGATGAATATGGCGACATGCTTCATTATATCCTCTATTTTGTTCGTTATGTGATGGTTTTCTCAGATTAGGCCATTGCTATTTGCTAGCATAATTATACCATATTGCATTGACATGATTCTTGATGTAGTATATAAGTAGAATTATATAAGCTCTAATATGCAGGTTGGCCAAACCTGCCCCTCGTCCATTCCTCTTTGGGTGAATCTCCCTAACCTACCCCTCCATTTCTGGTGTGTGAAAGGTTTAAGTTTGGTGGGATCTCTCATTGGTAAACCTCTCCACTCCAATAAATGAACTAAGTTGATGGATCAACTTTCCTTCGCAAGGATCTGTGTTGAAATCAAAGCCAATCATGCACTTCCACATTCGGTTACGATCACTGATGGTGAAGGCCACTAGTTCGCCCAAGAAATCCTGTACGACTGGATGCCTCCAATCTGTTCAATCTGCATATGCTTTGGGCATCAAACTAGCCACTGTTCGAAGAACCCGATCGTCACTGTTTCCCTAGGTGATCAAGAACACTCTGAGCTGGGTATTCCTTCAAGAGATGCCTCCGGAGCTGTTCCTTTCCAGGATCATATCTCCAGAAGAAATAAGAAAAAATAAACAACAGAAAAGATTGTCCTGTTCTTCCTCTTGGGCACTGCTGCATCAGTTGCTGCTCCTTCGCATGATTCTTCGCAGCCGGCGATGTCCGTGGCTCCAGCGAATGATGGTCCTCTGCCGCCGGCTTTGCCTATTGGATCTAACAGTTTCTCGATCCTCGCTCTGTCAGAGCCTGAGACAGTGGAGATTTCCTCGCTTAGGGATTTGCCTGCTGAAATCTCTACTAATCCTAACCTCCATGTTTCCATTTTGATGTCTCTTCCCTTAGATTGTCAGGCCGATTTACCTGCTCCCCCTAATCCCTTGGCCCCCTTCCCCAAATCCCCCCTTCCTCCTCTTCTCCCATTACCTTCTGTCACGTCTCCTACGAAAGATTTCCCTGCTAACCTTTCTATCCCCACTTATCCTTCCGATCCTAGCCCGGCCAACCCTGAACCGCTATTTTGGCCTTTGAACCAATATCTCCCGGTTCAATTGCTGAACACCATTTCAAAATTTCCGAAAGACCACCCGCTCTATCATGCGAACCTTTACCCATCCTCTGACCCGACCCACCCATTCCACCAACCATCCTTAACCAATACCCAACGTGACCCATCCAACCTATCCACCACCGATCCACTACCTTCTCATGACCCGACAGCCCTTTCTTCCTCGCCCGACTCATCCCTCTCTAAGTCACACCCAGTTGCTTGTGGCTTTCTCCCTTCAAAGCCCCCGCTGCCTCCACTAAAGTCTACTACCTCCGTCATTCTAGCACCCTCAACCGCCGGCCGACCTCGAGCTCCTGCTGGTTACTCCCCCAATGTTACTACATCAGCCGTCACTGCCCCTGCCATCACTCCTGCCGTCGCGCTAGCCTCCTTCTCTAGTTACAACACTTTGTCTTCTACCACGGATCCTATGCTAGCCTTGGAAGGCCACCTCCCCACCAACAACCTCCGTCTACCATTGGTTGGTCCTCCTGACCATGACTTCTCAGAAGAACCTTTGTTGGCCTTGGAAGGCCGCCACCCCTCCAGCAACCTTCGTATGCCCTTGGATGGTCCTCTTGACCATGACTCCCTCTCAGTTGACCCTGCTCATACCTTTGTATCTAAGTTGGAGCTCCATGCCGCTGCTGACATTCCCTTGGACCACAGATATGATCAAAATGTATGCACTGGAAGCCATTTCGATAATGGCACCCCCTCATTGCAACCTCTTCCCTCTGATAGACTACTGCACCACTTCAATGATCTCCACAATGAAGGAAACTGTAACAGCCCTGGTTCTCCATTGTCGCATGAAACCTGCTCAGCCCCCCTGGCTGATTCTTTTGATGAGATCCCTGCTCAGAACACCGCTGAGCCCCTGTCGGCCCCAACTCCCAATTCCCCTACCTTGGCCTCTATCCTCCTCACCACCTGTAAGAAACTTGCCAAAAAATCTTCTTCCACCACTAAAGCCTCCCCTGTCTTAGGATGCATCCGCCGTCCCACATCCAAAACCCCCTGCTGCTCCTCCAAGCATCCATTGCCCTCCACCCTAGTTCCAAATGATTCTGTGGACAATCTGGAACGTCTGTGGCCTTAACTCCTTGGCTAAACAGGCTGAAATTCGTTCCCGTATTCGCTCCTCCCAGTCCAACCTTTGTTGTCTGTTAGAAACCCGTGTTCTCGAAGCCAATGCCTCTCGTATTGCTTCCTCCATTACCCCCCATTGGTCCTTCGAGTCCAATTATCTCCACAGTCCCAATGGTAGGATTTGGATCCTTTGGGACCCTTCCTCCCTGACCATTTCCTGCCTCCCCTCTTCTTCCCAATTCATGCATATCTCCATTTCTCATCACTCTGGCCCTCTCATTTGCTTCCTTTCTGTTGTGTATGCCCACAATAGAGCTGCTCTTAGGCTTCCCCTTTGGTCTGACCTCCTCGCCTTGGCCACTATCCCCCGGCCTTGGGGGATTGTGGGGACTTCAATCTTATCCGCTTCAGTCATGAAAAGCATGGGGGAAACCCATTGATTCTCAGACTATTGCTTCCTTCAATGATTGCATTGATGATCTCAATCTCACGGACCTCAGATGGTTGGGTGCTAAATTCACCTGGCATAATAGAAGATCCGGTTCCCAGCGCGTCTCTTGTAAGCTTGACAGACCATTGTCAATGAATCCTAGCTGGACTCCCTTCCTTCCTCCTACACCTACTTTAACCTCCCTGGGATTTCTGACCATAGCCCCATTTCCCTCCATGTCCTCCCTTTTCGATCGTTCAAGCATAAACCTTTTAAATTCTTTGACAAGTGGATATCTCACCCGGACTTCCACCATCTCGTCCACTGTGCTTGGAACATCCCCATCCCTCAATCCCTCTCTCCCCTTCTTGCTTTTGCTAAAAAGCTCAAGAATGTTAAATCTACCCTCAAGATCTGGAATGCCTCCACCTTTGGGAACATCTCCTCTAATGTTCCCATCAGTCGAGATAGGCTTCTCTCCATCCAATCAAGGCTCCAGCACGATATTCTCAACCCTACCCTGGCTGAGGAAGAAAAAGCAACTACTTCTAATCTTTCCCTGCTTCTTGAGCAAGAAGAGAGTTTTCTCCGCCAGAAAGCCCGTATCAAATGGCTTGAGCTTAGAGACTCCAATTCGGATTATTTCCATCACTCCCTCAAAGCCAAAAACAATGCTAACTCCATTCCCATGCTCATTTCTTCCTCTGAGAATGATCTCTTCTCCCCCGACCTCATCAAAGCCTAGGCTATCTCCCATTTTCAAAGAATCTTCAATCCCCATTCCACCCCTCCCTCCCCCATTCCTCCCAACCTTCTAAACAAATTCGTCCCTGAGGAGCTCCTCCCCTTCCTTCAATCCATCCCTAATGCTGATGAAATCCTTTCAGCCATCCTCTCCCACAAAGCCAACAAAGCTCAGGGCCCTGACGGCTTCAGCATGGATTTCTTCTCCTCTTACTAGAGCATCATTCGAGATGACCTCATCCAGGAGGTGCGAAGCTTCTTCTTCAACCCTAACCAAATTGATGGGATCAACAATACCTTCCTTTGCCTTATCCCCAAGAAAGGAGCAATCTCCATAAATGACTTCAGGCTCATTTCTCTTTGTAATCTCCTATACAAATTCATAGCCAAAATCCTAGCCAATAGGATCCAGAAAGTCATTGACTCCTTGTCAGTCCCAACCAATCTGCCTTTATTGCGACTAGGAGTATTGCTGAAAATATTATGCTTTGTCATGAGATTGTCCGCGGCTTTAACCGTAAGAATCACTCCCCGGCTGCCCTTCTCAAGATTGATATCCATAAAGCTTTTGACACATTAAGCTGGGATTTCATCTCTAATGTCCTACTCCACATGTCATTCCCTGCCTCCTTTGTCTATTGGATCCGTACCTGCATTTCCTCCCCCTACTTCTCTGTCCTTCTGAATGGCAGCCTGGCTAGTTACTTTCCATCTGGCCGTGGTATTCGGCAGGGATGCCCCCTTTCTCCTCTCCTTTTCTCCCTCTCCCGCTCTATCCAATCCGCCACTGACACCTCATCTCCCCTATCCCTAAGTGCAAATCCCTCCGTCTCTCTCATTTGGCTTTCACCGACGACATTATGATTTTCTCCAAGGCTGACCCCATTTCTATCACCACCATCATGTCTTCCCTCCATTCTTTTGAAGCTCTTTCGGGCCTCAAAATCAACCTCCTTAAGTCCAACATATCTCTCTGGTATTTCCCCTAAAGTCAGGGATATTCTTTCCAGCATTTCGGGCATTCCTTTGGGCTCCCTCCCTGTCAAATACTTGGGTCTCCCCCCCTCATTTCTTCTAGCTTCTGCCCACCACTACACCCCCTTGCTTGACCTTCTCCGGAAGAAGCTGCAACTCTGGAAAGGCAAGCTTCTCTCTTTCGAGGGCCGTCTCATCTTGATCAGATCGGTCCTTCAGTCTTTGTACCTTTATTGGTCTAGGACCTTCATCCTCCCAGCTTCGGTGATCAAATCCTTTGAAGGTCTTCTCTGCTCCTTCCTTTGGAAAGGTACGGATTCTTCCAGATTCCTCAGGCCTCTCAGCTAGAAGAAGGTCTGGGGATAAGAAGAATTAAGGATGCCAATACATTTGGTGTCCTTAAGCTTATCTGAAAAATTGTGCCTAAACACAATAGCATTTGGGTGGACTAGATTCACTCTGGCATTCTCAAACATAATTCTCTTTGGACTGCCCCCCCCTCTTCTGATGCGTCCTGGATTTGGAGGAAAATCCTTGAGTATAGACCCATGGCTCTCACCACCATTTCTCAATCAATTGGTAATGCCAACTCTACCTCCCTCTGGCATGAACCTTGGCACCCTCTAGGTATCCTTTACCATTTAGTTACTCCTAGAGACATGTACTCCTCTGACCTCCTTGCTAATGCCCAGGTCTCCTCTATCCTGTCTCCCAACGGTTGGTCCCCTCCTTCCTCCCCCCCCCTCTTAAGGATACCTGGTCCTCTCTCCCCCCTCTCCCCCTGGCCATCGGGGGAGAAATGACAAATGCATCTGGCTCCCCTCCTCCAATGGTTCCTTCTCTTCTTCCTCTGCTTGGGCCCACATAAGGACACCTGCCCCGACTGTGCCATGGCATAAGTTGGTTTGGTTTAAAGGCCACATTCCCTGCCATAGCTTCACCCTTTGGCGTTGCCTTTCTAAATGTCTTCCCACTCAGTCCTTCCTCACCCACCATCTCATTCTCGTAAGCCCTTCCTACTGTCTTTGCCCTCCTGGAGTGGAAGATATTCCCCATCTTTCTTCTCTTGCAACTTCTCCTCCATCATTTGAAAATTTGTCCTCTCCAAATGCTGGCCCAACCAGACACATCCTCCCCTTTGATAGAGAATGCACTTGGATTGACATGACATTCCCTGACCCTTCTATTTGTGACACCGTGGGTAAATTAGCTTTCTGTGCTACTATCAACCACCTTTGGATGGAGCATAACATTCGTAAATGGACCCCTAAATCTAGATCTCCGGATATGATTTGGAAATCTATCTACTTTGATGTCACCTCCAAAGCCCAGAGCTACCATTCTCTTTACCCTCATCCCATTCCCTTCACCTAAAAAAAATCCCACATCAAAACATCTTGGAGCCTACAGGTTGATCTCATCCATCCTCCCTGATCCTTGATCTTGCTATTGGATGCTTGTCCCCCCCTGTTTGTTTGCTGCAGCTTGACTGCTTTGTTTGTTCTTATTTGCTATATGTTGCTTTGTTCTTGTTTTGCTAGGGTAGGCTTTTCCTTGTCGGCTTAAGCCTGCCCCCCTTGTATATTATTCTTCTCTTAGTAATGAATTATTTTATTCATCCAAAAATAAATATGCAGGTTGGCTATTTGGTGTTTGCTATTCTAGTAGCAGTAAATCTAATGGACACATAAAATAAATAAAAGAATAAAAAACACTAGAACGCCTAAGTCTCCTAGGTGCCACCTAGCTGCCGCCTCATTGCCTAAGCGCTTAGGAAGGCCTTCCAACACCTTGGGTCACCTAGAACTTTGACGACTATGCATGTCAGCAACATCCTGATCCTGATAGTGGTTTTCATCCTGAGAGGTACGATGAACTAAAATACACTGAACACAAAGCTTTGATACAAGGGTTGCTCATCCATGCTTCACAAGCAGCGCCTCATTTGACCGAAGAGGGAACTTAGCCCTGCAAATGGATGCCACCAACAGACGAGGGTTCATTGGGAGACTCCACTTGGATTAAAAAACAAGGCCCTTGTCCTCCCAAAAGAAAATCCTTGGAAGCCAAGAATTTGCAATGCACTTCAGATTCATTAACCAAAGATCAGATGGTGAGAGAATTTTGTATACTATGCCTTAGCCTATAAAATGATGTAAAGTATGGGGGGTATATTTTGTTTTGTATTAGTTGCATCCCTTTGGATTCTCTATAGCATACTAATACTGGTCCCATTTGGGGTGAGATATACAATCTCTTTGACTATATGTCTGATTGATGTAGTTGTTATCTATGAAAGATCTAGTTTGCTTTCAATGAATATTTTATCTTTGACATACATAAGCCTATTCTATGTTTTGGTAGCATAATCTTTCAAAATTCATGGAAGTGCTTAAATATAAAAATCTAATGAAACAAAAAACATGTTAGCGAAATTATAAGCAAACATGTATATGTATGTATGCACGTAATGATACTTGTTTTCTCACCAACAAGAAACAACAAACTCAACTTTATCCCAACTGAGTGGGGTCGGCTACATGGATCCAACAAAACAAAATAGGAAAAGATGAAAGGAAATGAGAGTATGAGGAAAGAGGCCCATCCCAACAAGTCAGGACAATCTCAGTTAAATGGGGTCGGCTACATGGATCCTTGCCCTCCAATAGGCTCTATCCAAGGTCATACCTGGGACAAGACTGAGGCTATGCATGTCATTATTCCTCACCACTTCTCCTATGGTCATTTTAGGCCTACCCCTAGATCTTTTAGCTCCTTCAATCTGAATCTGATCATTCCTCCTTGCTAGGGCGTCCTCAGGCCTCCTTTGGACACGGCCAAACCACTTCAAACGACTTTCGCGGAGCTTGTCATTGATCGGGGCAACTCCCAAATCAGCTCTGATATGTTCATTCCTTACTTGTTTTCTCACCCTTTTCTTCTTTTTTTTTCTTTTTTTTTCTTTTTTTTTTAAGTTTTGTATTCTGAATAAGTCAATTAAAAATATCTTAGTTTGAAAAGAAATTATACTACATGCTAGCTGTCTCTGAAAGGGAGAGAAAACAAAAGCTTGTAACATAAATATTTTGTTATATGTCCTCACCATATCCCATAAAGCTTTTTCTTCTACATAAATTTCTATAAAATCTTTAAAAATTTGGGAAAAAATAAGCTAAACACAACATGAATTTTACTTTGTTTTAATTTATTTTGCAGTACCAGGATTTGAAGATAGTCAAGAGAGATATAAGATGATTAGGGCTTCAGACAAATTACTTATTTGCAGAGAGATCATAACGAACATGTGTTCCAACATAAGTTAATATCCAATAGTTATTAATCTATTGAAACCATCGCAACTGAGTTGCTGTCTCAAAAAAAATTACTTCGTGTATATTGACCCTTATCATATCATTTCAAGAGCTCCATTTACTAATGTCTCCAATTTCATAATATTCCATCATTTCCATGACTCATACCATATTTCCTGCGCATGTCGTTGGACTTCCATGAAATATTTTTTCATTTCTACATGAACAAAAAACTGACCCAAACCAACATTTGACATTGACATCCAACTATTTTTGTGAAAGGAGATTAAATATTCTAATCCATTGATACTTGACATAAGCACAATTCCAGATTTCCATACTCGATGCAGTGTATTGCTACTTTACCAAATCTCAGAAAAACAAAATCACTCAGAAGACACAACACCCGCACATACGATCTGAAAAATGACAAGAAGTGTCACAGGAGAAAAAAGGAAAATAAATCAAAAAGCAAGGAAATAAGTACTTCCTGGAATCCCAACCCTTCTTGTTCCCAGCTTCTGCCAAAGCTTTTCTCCATCTCTGGACCTTGTCTTCTCCATGACGTTGCTCGAGGTCTTGGAAAGCCTTTTCGAAGGGGCCATCCTGCCGGCGGACGTTAGAGGGATCCACCTCGTAGAACACCGGAAGCAACCGGCGCTTGCGTTCCAAGATTTGGGCCAGCCTCGACCCCGTATAGTTTTTCGAAATAACTGCTATGTATGCGGCCGATTCGTTGATGGCCGCAGAGAGGCCCGGGGCTAGATCGTCTCCTTCCTCCAAACCCTCGTCGTCCAGAAACGTATCGACTTTGTTCCGCACAAGCTCTTCGTGTAAACAGCGGGTAAAGTTGTGGCGAGTGTCTTCGCCCCTGAAACTCAGAAACACGTCCCATCTGAACACGAGCGAGGGAAGATCTTTCTGGCGCTCCTCCTCCATTTTCCCTCTCTAATTAAGACTCTTTTGGTGGAGACTCTTTTGGTGGTGCACGGCAGGCACTGTGTATGCTATCTCCTGCAACTGTCACTGAGAACCCACCATTGACGATTTACAGAAGGGAAAAGCAGAACTCGAGCTTCCAAGTTCCAACTACCCAACTTCCTCTGGTTCAGTGAAGCGGGTTGCGAGAAATTAGAGGAGCTTTCATTTTCAAAAAACGTGTGTTCCAAGTTCCAAATACCAACTGCCCGGGAGCTTCTCTCTCATACAATTAATTGGCACTTGGGCAGGTCTTTGGTCTTTTCAATGACTTCGCGTTGCAACAACGCGGCTCCGTCCAGGGTTTTAATTCACGGTATCGTGAACGGGGATCGGCTAGTTTCCAAACCGATATGGTATGGGAAGTTTGATGTATCGGATAGTTTATACTCAGGCTGCATTCGATAACGTATCAGATAAACGTTTCTAAGTTTTTTAATAAAGCATTTGGTGCATTTATGGTGTGTTTTATTTTTATTTTTTTCTGAACAAATAGTAAAAAAAAAAAAATAGTAGAAACGAAAATTGACGGAATGACAAAAAGTAGTTCTATCGTTCCAGTTTCATTTTGGAACAGAAATATTACCAAACGCAGCCTCAAAGATATTATATTATTATTGATGACATACTGTTTTTGTTACCATATCCTCATTGATATAGCTTTAGCTATCGATTCTTTATTGGTACACGATATGGATCTAGATTGGAATGTATTGGTATAGATCAATCAATTTTTTATTTATTTATTTATTTCATGATTTTACCCCTGTTCCAATATTGATACTTGATTAGGATCGGTCAAGTATTGATATGATATGACTGATCAAATACTAATACTTAGACCTCTATTACCGATATAATATCAGTCACATATTGACATCAGTTCTTAGTTCCATCACCAAAATTTTTATACATGAGTATTCTTGTAGGAAAGATATTCTGGTTGGGCTTTAGTACAACAACACAACTTAACATTATCCCAATTGAATGGGGTCGGCTACATGGATCCAAGGGCAAAAAAAAAAAAAAAAAAAATTTCCAGTTACGAATCGGCAACCCAGATCATAGCCCTCCAAGTAGCTTTATTCGATACCATACTTGGGTGAAGACTTAACTTTTGCATATCTCTTCTTACTAACTCATCAATGGTCGTTTTTTGCCTACCCCTAGCCCTTTTAACCCCATCCATCTGCATTTGGTCACTCCTCCGTACTGGGGCATCCAAAGGCCTCATTTGAACATGCCCAAACTATCATAACCAACATTCTCTGAGCTTATCTTGAATTGGAGCAATTCCTAAATCAATTCTAACCTGGTCATTTTTTAGTCTATCTCTCAGGGTTTTACCGCACATCCATCTCAACATCCTCATCTTCGCCACATTCAACTTATCTACGTTACGCCTCTTGATTGCCCAACATTCTGCACCATACTTCATATATAGCTGGTCTTATGGCAGTCCTGTAGAATTTTTCCTTAAATTTTAGAGGAATCCGTCGATCACGTAACACTCTAGACGTCCCTCTCTATTTTATCCATCCTACTTTAATTATATGGGAAACATCATCATCAATCTCACCTTTCTTGTTTAAGGTAGAACTTAAATATCTGAAGCAATCACTTTGCGAAATCTCTCTCCCCTCAATTTTTACTCCCTCGTCATCGGTCCTCAATCGACTAAAGTTACTCATCATATATTCCGTCCTCGTTCTACTTATCTTAAAACCTCTAGATTTCAAAGTATATCTCCATAGTTTCAACTTATCATTAATTTTTGACACAGTTTTACCGTTCAACAATATCATTTGCAAAAAGTATACACAACTGGCCAAGCTTCAGCCTGAAAAGAATATAACATCCTCTTCTTTTTTCTTTTTTTTTTGTTACCAAAAAATGATTGATGGGAAAGATTATTATTATTATTATTAAGGACTGCACTAGAAGTCTAGAACCATACAACGGATCCACAAGGAGTCGAAACAAAAAATTAAAAAAGGCACAAAAGAGCCTCATAACGAAGTTAAAGAGGGCGACAACCTCCTTGGAACGCAGGAAAAATACTGATAGTTTTGTGACCAGATACCATCTCTAATTAAGTTCCTAAAGCACTCCAAGGTTGGGGTGTCAAAACATAGCTCAAATCCAATCAGATTAAAAACTCATATGGAATCAAACCGATCTTTTAGTGGATCAATTTTGGATTGGGGTATGATGGAACCTGAAGAAAATTGGATCATACTGAACCCATTGAAAACCGATAAAAACCTATTATAAATTATTTTATTTAATAATATTCATATTTATTGATCGTTTTTGTAATATTCATACTCATTGAAAGATGAAAGACAAGAAATTTCACCCAATTCTGGAGAATGGTAGGCCAACATTTATAAGAGATCATGTTCAGTCATAAAATATATAAACTTATCTTCATAAAGTTTGACAAAAATGTCAAACAATTTCTCTACTCCAAGTTAGTCTCTCTATTGTATAAGTTTCCATTGGAAATTGATTTTAGTTGTCAAAGGGGAACAATGACTATCGATTAGCCCAATACAAATGATTTATTTGTATAATGATGTATTGTGGTCATGATTTACTTCAAATTTTTATATATAATATTACTAAACAGTAAATACCAATATTTCAATTGAAGGAACGATTTAGACTAGTCATCATTTTTCCCGGTGGTTGAACTTGATAGTATGCGAGTTATCAAAGGACTTACTATGATGATATGATCTTAATGATGTCTACTGGACTAGTTTGATAGGGGTTTGGGTTATTTTGTACATTTAACTTCTCTATAAATACTCTAGTACAATATCTCACTTAAATTATGATTGCTTGCTAACTTCAAATCTTATCAAGTTTGTACTAATATTTATAAATTACCCATCTTTATCAAAGAAAATTATTGAATTTTTCCTCACCCCAAGTTATGAATGTAACATTTCATTGTGGTTCAAGCCCGGAAACAAACTGATATTAAACTTGATACTAAAAATCCAAATAAATTGAAATTATACTAGACCAAAAACTAAAGTTCCTTGACAATTTGGTTTTTGACTCATTCATTGCCAGACCGAAATTGAATTGAACCGACCATTTGACACCCCTACTCCTAAGGGAGAAGTGCCAACCACGAGGGCAAGATTGGAAAAATCATGTGCATTACTCACATGTGAAGAATTGGTATCAAATTGGCCGTATCAGTATTGATTGACACCGTTTTTGATATTAGTCGATATCAGATCAATGTAAAGGTATGAACAAAGAGCAAAATAGTGAAAAAGAAATTAGTATCCATATCTTTGAGGGGACAAACGTTCGATAATAGCCAATACAACCAATATGTATCAATATCAGTATCGATATCGATCGTACAAATACAAGTTAGCTGATACTAATAGCCAAAACCGTTGTAGGTATACCCTCTTGTGTAATGAGAGAAAGTCTAGACTTCCGGTGTATGTCATATCTGATACTCATTATCCCATCAAGAATGGTTGAATTTTTTACTTCGAATTATGGGGCAGGAAATCTTTATTCCATACATAGCCATAGGTTAGATGCAACTAAATTTTGGTGGATAAGTAGGACCTAAAGTCAACTAATTTATTTGCTAGTTTCAACATAAATAGATTTTTTTTTTTCAAGTAAAACATAAGTAGAGTTTGCCACATGATAAAATAGACTTTATAAAATATAGACATTATACATTCAAATACATTAAAAATACGAAGATGCATGGATAGAGAAATTTTAGCTTGAAATTTCATAAACATCCACTAGTTGAAATTACCACATCACTTTTCTATGCGGCATAATTAGTGTGTGGATTATATAATTGATTGCAAAGAAACAAAAAGTGCTCTAAGGGAAAATAATAATAATAATAATAATAATAATAATAATAATAATAATAATAATAATTCAATATAGCAAGAATAGAAGAAGGATTTTTTATTTGATTCTTAGTTTACTTCAGTTGTGGTCTGAACCATTCGGTAAATGGACCATCCAAAAAAGATTGGTAAAAATTGATAATTTTTTTATGGGAAAATGAACTATATCTACGTCGTAACCTGAGGACGAAGAACAAGAGGGTAGAAATTTCTCTTTGAATGAGGCAGCAGAGGGAGACGACAAAATGCCGTTGCCGGTGCAACGAGGAGTATGACCATGAGAAGCATAGGGATGGGGGGAGAGGAGGAATTAAAGCTCTATTATTAGAGGATTAAGTGGAGAAAGAGGCTACAGTTTCATTCATTGTCTGAGCTAAACCAAACGTCATCCAGAATATAGTAAGTAGAAGTGAGCCTTAAAACTCAAGATATCATTCACCTCTAGGATGAACTGGAAATAAAAGTGCCTTAGCATGGAGCACACTTCAGTTTGATAACTACATAGCACAGTTGGTGAGCTCTGGTGCGCAAAAAGCTCTCACTATGAGGCTTGAACTCAAGAGTCTCTTAGTTATCTACTTCCCCTCCCTACCAATATATTTACTAGAAGATATATCTAGGAGGAAATAAAACTAAGAATACATCTGAACATTAACCATGTGCCCTAACCTCAAGGGAGGAAGCCGAGTTTGACAAGGGACTTTTGCCTTAGGAAGTGTGTGGTTCTAAATTCGACTCATCTTACCACATTGGGGTGACTCACATAGGAGTGTTTAGTACTATTCACTGCTTTCACTGAAAGTTGAATGATTCTCATTCAACCCGGTATGACCTAATCCATGTGGTTGTGGGGACAGTATTCAGGAGATTGAAAAACCTAAAGCCAAAAGAAAAGAGAAGTCAGGTGTCCATAATGAACCAAATACCAAAAATAACAAAAAGCATGAAGCATGTGTGGTAGTCTTCATTATAGTTCTGAAAGATTGGGAAGCAAAACAACACAATCTAATATAGTAACTTAAAAAGTAACAGTGCCTAAAATATTCACAGTAAGCACAGAACAGCAATAACCAACAGGAACAAGGGAAGAGAAGGAGAAGGTGAAACAGAAGGAAAGATTCCCAAGGTTTGATGGTACTATTTCCTGCTTCAATTTCTCCGTCTTTCTATGATTCACATGAATTTGACCTCAAGGTTTTAAACCAATTACAAGGAGCTGAAAAACTTCGCCAGTTTCACCGAAAGAGAGAGTCGGGTTTCATCCAATGATTCTTCATCACCATCGTAGTCATTATCATCTTCAAAAACCAGATGGATCCCATACTTCTTCAGTTCAAGTCCTGTAAAATATGGTGTCACCAGCATTTTATAGCCATCACGGAAGTAAGAAACTAGTTCATGGCATTCTGCATACCGACACAAATAAAACTGATCTTCATTGGTCCCTGGAACTCCAGGCAATTGCAACGTGCAAATGTAATTTTTCCTAAGCCTTTTATCAAGGATTTCTACTTGAATGTCCACTATTCCAGGGTATTCTGGTCTCTGTACCTGTTGGTCAAGAGATATAACAACACATAAAACTACAGCCTTGATCCTGCGGTTCTTGAGGCTTGAAAAGCTTGGCACTTCTGGAACAAACCAGTTTGGGATTTCACTTCCTGGAGCACTCAAGCGGTGAATATGCTTCAGCGTAACCTGCAATTAGACAATCCCATTAGCAGCACAACCATTTTGCCCAAGCATGATCGTGTACAAGCATTTGAGACTTACATGATTCCTAACTATTTGGGAAGTAGAACAAAATTGGACTTGGGCAGAAAGACATAATTTGGAAATGCTAGCCATGACAGAGTTACCTTGGAAAATCTTCTCTTGACGACTGCATGACATGTGGTGCAACCACTCATGTACAAACTTCTTAAGGACTTCAAACATTCAATCCCTGGAATATCCACTAATTTCTGGCAATTTGCAAGGCACAACTCTTCCAACTTCTCCAAGTTTGACAGATCTGATATAGTTTCCAGTGCAATGCAATTTGTAACATCCACATGAATCAAGCTGGAGGGAAGTGGAGGAAGAAACTTGAGATCTTCACAATACGGTAAAGAAAGTTTTGTGAGAACAGAAAGCCCCCTCAGACTCGATGGAAGGCTGCATATATTGTTGTGGCCTAGTTGCAGAGTCTGTAATGATGAAAGTTTCTCAAAGTCATCAGGAATTGCCCCAGATATTTTGCAGTAACTAGCATCGAGCTCATATAGTAATGAGAGATTCGAGAAAGAAGCTGGAAGAACCATGGACTCATGGAGGCCTTTTCTTGTTAGTGCTGTACATTCTTCGACATTTTGGGGCTGTTCTGAATGTGACCTTTTTGCCATTTTCAACATCCTTAAGTTTGAAAGATTTCCAAAATCTTCAGGGAGTACTGCTACAGCAGTTTCCTCCATTTGGAGCCGGCACAGATTGTTTAGTTTTCCAATTGAATCTGGAAGTCGCCTGAGGAGTTTACATTTTCTGACTTTCAAAACCTCGAGCTTCTCCAATAAACAAATGGAATCTGGCAATTCTGTTATGACGCAATTTTGTAGTATCAGAGTGGTTAGATTATACATATTTCCAATTGAATTTGGTAAACAGGTAAGCAATTTACAATCAATCATCAGAAGCTTCTCAAGCATGTTCAAGTCTCCAATCTGATCAGGCAGTTCTGTGATTGGTGTCATATTCAGATGAAGTTCAACCAAAGATTCTAATAAACCAATGGAAGCAGGCAATTTGCTAAGGGACCTGCAACAGCTCACTGACAAGTGCTCCAAATGGGGAAGAAAACCAATGGAATTTGGCAGTTCTTCGATTGAACAATCATCAAGAAAAAGTTCCGATAACGATTTCAGATTGTGGAAGGAATCAGGAATTGCAGTGATTGATTTGCACCCCACCAAACTTAGTCTTTCGAGATTTTTCAATAATCCTATGGATTCAGGAATTTCTTCCACAGCAGAACCACTAAGAGTAAGCTCTCTTAGAGAGAGTAATTTTCCGATGGAGACGGGTGGTAGTTTCTTCAGTGAGAAACAATTTTTGAGATCAAGCCTCTCAAGTTTCTCAAGATGAAATATAGAATCAGGTAGTTTCACTATAGCAGTATCATCAAGTAGAAGCTCTGTTAAAGACTTCATAGGCTTCAAGTCATTGGGTAATTTTGTCAGCTTGTGGCAATAAGAGAGTATAAGGGTTTCCAGCTTCCTCAACCCAGTAATTTCATCTGGAAACTCCTCCAGATTCCCGCATCTCCTCAGGTTAAGATGACGTAATTCGCTAAGATCCCCAATCGATTTATGGATCTGTCTCAGTTCATTACAACCTTCAAGAACCAGTTTTACCAATTTTGGGAGCTCAGAGAAATCAGGTGTAGCAGTTAGGTTAGAGCAACCATAGAGATTCAGAATCTGCAGCTTCTCAGTCATCTGTTCAATAACAAAATCCTCTTCTGTAAGAGAAGAAATGCAAGCTTGAGGCAGGACTGATAAGTATAGTAGGAAGAATATAGTAGGCAGAATTGACAAAGGAAACACCAAGCAAACCAGTAAAACAGTGCAATCATATCAACATAAAGTAGCACCCAGCTTCTCAAAACCCAAGTTGTCACAATGTATGGGGGGAAAATTGTCAGGGAGTGGACGCAACGTTCTGCTTCCAATGAGAGCAATGCACGAAAATGTGCAGGACATACAAAACTGTATATGCCCACAGAAGTGGGTATGACACACAAAAATGTATGTGTGGGAACAATGAGCACAGGAAATAAAACAAGCACATACATATGAGACAGGATATTTACGTGGTTCGGCAATACCACCTACATCCATGTAGTGAGTCCAAACTTCCATTAGGATCAAGAGAAGAATACAACCCTCACCAATTGATTCCCAAACCTAAACCCCTTTGTACACTCTTCTCTCATCCCCCTTCCACACATTGTGGCTTCTCGCTACTTGGATCTCACTACCCCCTTTGTTAGGTACCTCTCTCCTTTTATAGGACTCCTCTTCTTCCCTTGGAAGACTCCACTCTCTTGGAGACTCTACCTCTTTGGAAGACTCCACTCTCTTAGAAGACGTCACCTCCTTGGAAGAACTTGGACTCCACTTTCTTCCACTCTTGGAAGCCTCAACTCTTGGAGACTCCACTTCAGTTGAAAACTTCAACCACCTTGGAAGACTCTACTCACTTTGGGAGGCTCCACCTTCTTCCACTCTCTTCCACTCTCTCTACCTTGGTGTCTCTCCACCTTCCCTATTAAAAGACCCTAATGGACAACCAATCGGATTGTTGAACCAAACCCATCAACTAGTCTAGATAAAAGACACCAAACCCAACAAAAATAAGAAAGAGAGAAAAATCTCTTCAATGGAATCCTGGTGTACACCAAATTGTCGCCAGGAAAAGACAAAAGTCATTATGACTTGACATGAGCCAATGGCAGTCTCATAATTTAGAATACCAAAAATACCCGTTATTGTAAGGTAACCGCAACAGTGATTGATTACATCAAGCAAAACCCAGAATATTAAAAGATAACAATAACAATCCAAGATTCTGGAAAACCCAATTATTACCCCCTAATCTTAAGTAATATAATAGGTGTTCTTAATCCCTACAGTAAATAAAATTAAAGGCTAAATAACATTGCTGAAACTCTCCAACTACAAAACTCAGCCCTATCCCGACTAAATGGGGTCGGCTACATGGATCCGTCCAAAGAAAAAAGGAATAGAAAAGGTAAAATGAAAGTAATAGGAGAGGAACACAACAACAACAGATCAGAAGAAAACCCCACCTAAATGGGGTCGGCTACATGGATAAAATGGGGTCATAGACAAACACATTTTCAATAAATCAGTAATAACTCTACAAGTACAAAGTTAAAATAGATAATAACCTTTCAAACATCACCAAAATTACGCAGAATGGACAAGCTTTGACCACCGAAAGTTAACTGTAAAGAAAATACATGGACTGCTCTGTTTTAGATACCCAGACAAACAATTTTTGAAATCAAGCTTCTCAAGTTTCTCAAGATGAAATATAGAATCAGGTAGTTTCACTATAGCAGTATCATCAAGTAGAAGCTCTGTTAAAGACTTCATAGGCTTCAAGTCATCGGGTAATTTTGTCAGCTTGTGGCAACAAGAGAGTATAAGGGTTTCCAGCTTCCTCAACCCAGTAATTTCATCTGGAAACTCCCCCAGATTCCTGCATCTCCTCAGGTTAAGGTGACGTAACTCGCTAAGATCCCCAATCGATTTATGGATCTGTCTCAGTTCATTAAGGCATATTTCCTTTTGCCTTAATATTCCATCAACGTCACTGAACTCCTTTGTTGATGTTCTCCTATTGATCAGACCCATAGGTCTCTGCAAATTTTCTGATCTCTGCCCTTCATCAGATTGCATTTGACTTCTTCCTTTGCTTGAAACCACTTAAAGGACTTAATTATTTTGATAAGATATGGTTGCATCATAGGTACTCTAGACGAGATTGGCAATGTAGCTGTTAAGCACATAAAATGCTTGTTTCCCTAGCACTCTTGTGGAGTTGGACTATCTTACCACCTGACCAAAATCATGAAAAGCAAATTCTGTCATTGTTTCAGTGGCAGGACACTATGTGCATTTATTGCCAGCTTCTTGATCTTCAACAATATTGAGTGGAAGTTAGTCCTCTGCCCTCGCTAACAGCATGAAAGTATTGCAACAAGATTCTAGCTCCTTGATTTCCTAAAACTGTAAGCACGTTAGACCAGATAGGATTGTATGAAGGGAACTCTCATCTAACATCAACACATTAAGATCCAACCCCTGGTTATATATTTACCACCTCAGTTTTCACTCTTTTACTATGTAGACCCAAACAACAGTGATGCAACCCGATTTCAAAACCCTGCCTGTAGGCCACTATGGGTAAACCCAAGTAATAAACAACTGAAAGTATAAAGTAAACACAATTCTGAATTTTTGAGACAAATCAGGCCCTTAAGAGATAACTGAATAGGGGGTGTTGCAAACCAGAATCTAAGTAATCAAACCAAGAGCAAGCAAGGAGAAAGAGGAAAGAAAGAAGAAAGAAGAGAGGAGAAACGAAGACGCCACCGAATGGTTTGGAGAGGCAGCCTGCGATTGTGCGTGTTAGGTCACAATCACAGGCCCCTCCTCCTTTATATATAACTAAAAGAGAGTAGGTTAGAGGTCTAAATACCCCTAACCTACTTATTGCAATGATAAAAGGGACACTAAGCCCGATAGGGCAGAACTGCCCTTAGAACTTCAACACTCGCCCTCAAGTTAGAGCATATAGGTCATCCATGCTCAGTTTGTTACAAAAATTACGAAAACTATGGGCAAACGAAGACTTGGTAAATATATCAGCTAGCTGATCTAAAGAAGAAACAAACGGAGTCCCAACTGGCTTCTTCAACATGGCATCTCAAACAAAATGACAGTCCACTTCAATGTATTTGGTCCATTCGTGATAGACTAGATTACTGACAATGTATATAGTTGCTTGGTTGTCACAAGCTCACAATACATCTTCATGGGTGTACACATGAAAACTCATTTGAAAAAGTTGAGAAGACCATAAATCAGTATCAGGGAGAAATTGATTTCTCAAGGTTTTGATGGAGCATCAACCAATGGAGCTCATAGCCTTATAAAGTCATATACTAGAGAGAACTAAGCAAGAAGAGCAGCAACCACAGCAGAACCACCAAACATATCCCAAAAAAGCAGCCGCCGACATCAACCAAGAAAGAGGACCAAAATCAATATAGGGAAAACCCTGATAATAATCGATTTTCCTTGTATGGGGGGAAATCGATAAAAGGGTAGGGAGATCTCCAACCTAGCAGTAGTAGATTGTCAAGTAGATAATAATGTAGACTAGGATAGGAAGTCTAACCAAGTCTCAACTGCAGGAACTTTTAATCAAAGAACAACCAGATACCAACCAACATAGACCAGTAAAATCATACCAGCAGAATAGAAAAGCAAACCAGCAAGCTATCGATCTCCAGAACCAGTACTACTTAGGACAGATCAATATTGGCAAAGTAAAAATAAACCAGTGACCATTAATGGTTTAAATAAGTTCAAATCAACTGAAAACAATGAACCAAAGGCCAAAGAACCCATAGGAATCTAATCAAACCAATCGATCTCAGATCTGGGCACACAGGTCACTATAAGACAAGAAAATGGTGATTTTAAATAACTCACAGTTGGCTGTTCAGAACAAGCCCAGACCAGGGTCAATCCTTAGTTAGACAGGGAGGAACTGTCGACCAGAATTGGGGAGCAAACCCATGGCTGGAACTACTTCCAACAGTAGAGGCCGATTGTAACTTTTGACAGAAATTCTGGGCAGAAGTTGCAATATAAAGTGCCTGATTTGTTTGGCAGCACTAGACTCTTGAAAATAAAGCTTCCCACCGCAAGGAGTCCAATGGATCAAGCACCACTCCCTTCCACTGTGATCACACACACAGCAGTCCCAGCAGAGACATAGCAGCAGCAGCAAGCAATTTTGTTTGTATAAATCGTTAGGCTATAATGAGAGCCCTCTCCTTTATTTATAATAGTGATGGGGGGTTACAATAATAGACGTTTTAATTTTCAAAAACTGAAATAGGAAACTAAACAAAAATCGAGTCCTTTAGTTACTAATTCTAGAAATAGAAACTAGGAAATAAGAAGTACTGTCATTAGAAACTAACTAATGTTGAATTTATAAACTAAATAAAACCCATCAAAGCCAACTGAAAAGGAAACTAACTAGCAATCCCGTATGCAACCTTAGAGCCCCTCTTTTAGACCCATAAAAGTGGTCTATCACACTCAAAACACTTGGCATCAAAGGCCCAACATGTATGGAACCCAACCTTAGGCTTATTCCTAATAAAACAAGCCTATTTTGGTGATTAATCTGCATCAGATAATGTAGAAGCACTCCATCAATGGAAAAGGAGGTTTAATGCATAGTAGAAGCAGCAATAGGTGGCTGCACACCACAAGGTTTTAGAACAAAGAAGAAAATCAGCAGAAGAGAAAAGGAGACACCCTCGATTTGATTACTGAGGTTCTAATACCATGTTGCAAACCAGAATCTAAGTAATCAAGCCAAGAGAAAACAAGGAGAAAGAGAAAAGGAAGAAGAAAGAAGAGGCCACCGAATGGTTTGGAGAGGCAGCCTGCGATTGTGTGTTGTGTTAGGTCAAAATCGCAGGCCCCTCCTCCCTAATATATATATATATATATATATGACTAAAAGAGAGTTAGGTAATACCCCTAACCTACTTCTTATAATGATAAAAGAGACACTAAGACCGATAGGACAGAACTGCCCCTAGAACTTCAATAGGGGCAATAGGAATTCTAAATGGTGGAGGGAAATTCTGAAATTATGAATCAAGTTAAGCTTTTAATGGAAATAAAGCATGAATAGAAGGGTTGTTACATAATAATAGCAAGTGAGGGGCTTAATCGTAAATAAGAGATAATATGGCAGAAAAGGAGAAGTACTTAGAGGAGGAAAAGCAGAAGTGCTTATAGTTGGGAGAACTCTCTCAACTGATCTTTGATTGAGTTGACATTACTGATTCACATACCTATTAATTCCAGCAAGCAATTGAGTGATCCAACAACTTCAAATTTAAAGGGAACCTGCTGAAACAAGGCCTGACGGACGCATTTAGAACCAATTTAGTTGCAGGATTGATTCTTGTGGGGTAGTGTTTGGGGCCAAAGTTCTAGGGTTTGGTTGCCCCTAAGGTGAGATCCCAAAAGTTGAGGCTGGAAGAGGTTGATCTCTTGGTTGCTCCTAAGGTGACTTTCAGATCCCAAAAGTTGAGGCCGAAAGAAGTTGATCTCTCTCTCTCTCTCTCCCCCTCTCTGACTGAACCCAGTTACACTAGAGCAGTACAGGAAAAGAGAAAGAAAAGAAGAACAAAAAGGAAGAAAGAAGAAAGAAAGGAATAGGAAGGAAAGATGAAAGCTAACCAGAGAGGGAGGAGAACCGAATTGATGGGGGGAAAGGGAAGAAAACCACGCGGCCAACTCTTGGCTCCAAGCTATGGTACTGCAACTCTAACTAGATTCAATCCATTCAATCTCTAATTCCAGGATGATATGCATATATAAAGATACAAAGTCCAACCTATTGAGAAAGAACTAAATTAGGAAACTATTGGTCAACTGGAGTGTAGGTTGTCATTGTTGGCAACTACAGCGTGTTCTGGTGACTGTGGTGAGTTGGCAGAGCTGGAATGGTCAGACAGTGGGGCAAATGATAGTTGGGTAGTGTTCTGGCCCCATCTGACCTTGTCCAGCACTTACGCAGTGTTTGGCAAAGGGGCCCCATACATCAAAAGTTGTGAAATCATAGGTTCACACAGTGGCAGCGTGTTTAGAGCTATTTTTGGAAGGTCACAAGTGGAAATCCAAGTGTGGTGTTATCACTTGGTAGTGGACGTAGGGGAGTTTCCAAACCTCTAAAAATTCCTTGGGTCTCCTTTGTCTCTCTCTGTCCCCTTTCAATTACACTTGCACACTCACATTCTCACATTCTCACATTCTCAGAACCTATCCTTTGGTTCATCTTTATTGCATTGGGATGCTAAGCATCATCCATTATCAAAGTTTTATTCTTATACCCAATTCAACCCCCACCCCTCTTGTTGTCGCCTCAAATCTTTACATGAAGTTGTTAAGTTGGAACCCAATTCTATTTTCATCCTTTAGCCATTAACTTAGAATCCAACCATTGGAAACTTTGAAATGTTGAAGGACTTGATGAAACCTAGGTATACTAATATTTTGAGACTGAACTGAATACTGGTTTGGTGAATATCACAAACCCTGGTCAGCAGAGAGCGCATCTCTACAATTCTGTTCTGGATAGGATTCTGAATTCTATGACGATGTTATTTTGAATCCACCAACAACTTTGTCAATGGGTTTGCAAATGTTCGTGGGATTTGAGAACCATGTGGTCATGTGGATCAGATCATAAGGTTAATAAGCGATCACGGAGAGCAGGAAATGAACAAGGGTCCTGTGATCTGTGGTACATCACAAATTAACAACTCAATGCAAAAAGGTTTAGGTCATATGATGTTAGAAACCTTACCAGTAATCCAAAACCACTAGCACTGATGGGAAAAAAAAATAAAGTTCGACCCTCCATTTTTTTTTGGTAGCATGTGTTCACATATCAGGTTCACAAATGCAACCATGCTCCTCAGAAGCACTAAACTATAATAACAGCACTATAAACAATTAATATAAGAAAAAAAAGGTTTGATTTGATTAGTGAAACTTACCTTGTACGGGCCCCTCCATGGTCTTCGGCTCCACACATGTCTGATTTTGCTCTCCGAGAGATCAAGGACAGCAAGTTTCCGAGGACAAAAGTCAGGAGGAAGAACTTCCAAAGGACATCCTTTCCATTGTAGCCATTTCAGATCAGGAGGGAAATGTTTAAAGGCTCCCTCCAATTTCACATGATCAATCTGAAGCAGTCTCATGTTAACCATTGGTTGAAATGTTACAGTGAACAACTTGGCCTCTTTATCTTTCTGTCGTTTCAAAAGGATTTCCTTTAAGCGTGTAGTAATGGAATATGTTGGGTTGCAGATCTTAGCAAGTTCTTTAGATTCTGAAATATCTCCAAAGTCAAGGACGATGCCCTGAATCACTGCTGTACCCTAAAGTCAACCATACATGAAAACTTCAAAAAACTGAGAACAGAAATATTGGCCATGGGAAGAGAAGATTAAAAAACTGTAAATCCTTTTAGATGGGTCTACATAATCAAATGCAAGTTATTGGTTGTCTTCAGCTTGTACAGAAAGCTTCTCTACAACCACATCCACAAGGCTCATCACCTGGCTATGAAAGCACTAGAATGCTTGCCTTCGACTAATTATCATGGAGGACAGAGACTATTATCAGTAACAAGTAATGGCTATGGTCAGCAAGTGGCAACAATGTACCTGTTAAAATAGGGCGAAGGCTTTGAGGGTGGAGGGAAGCCGAGCAACCAAAAATAGAAGAAGACCAATTAATTTATTTGAGCTAGGAAGGATCCCAAAAATTCTACCTACTTGCATGTTTTCCACTTAGCTTCTGAGTTCATTTTTCTTTATTTTCTTTGTACATTAATAGTCCAATTACTTTGTCAAATATCAGCCTTTGAGGGGTATTTTCTCATTAGAAAAAAAAAAAAAAAAGGAATTCTGGGGTCCTTACTTCTGAAACATTTATGACTTATGAGGCACACGAGTCAGCTGCTAAACCACCTTCACAAATGTCAAGTGGTTATATAACTAGCAAGGACTGTTTTGTGTTCATATCTTTTACATAAACGCCCACCTAATATAAACATCATTATTTCATTGATCAGCTACAGAAGCGGAGGATGTTTCCTCTGAGACAATATTTACAATGGAAGCAGGACTTAGATCAAGGAAAGAACCATCTTTTGAAGGATTTGTAGTTCCAAAATCAGCCAACTGATGGCACATTGTTATCCTCCCTTGGAATGCATCGATAACAATATTGGGAAAGTTACGTAAGTGGTACAGTTTACAACTGGGAGTGCAATGGCAAAATCTAGGTTAAAAACTAATCATGTTGAGAATGAACTCTACACAAAACCACAGGGAAGCCTGTCCAGGAGACAAGGGTATATTTTAATCAACACATAATTGCTAACCATCCTCCTTTGGCTTATGTAGCCAGCCCAAATACCCTTATCATAAGTTTGCTTTGGAGTTTAATCAGAACATGATTAGTTCAGCTTCTTTACTGAAGTTTCAATGGAGGATTTTTTTACACAAGATAAGAAGAAGAAAAAAAAAAAAAAAAAGGTGATTATCATGCATACCTTGTCAGAATCCAAAATAGCCATTACATCATCACGATCCCACAATCTACTACGATTACCAGGATTTGTAAGGTCTTCTTGTCGAACTATTGCCCGTCCCATATCTCTAAGTTGATCGTGCATCCACAAGGTATTGTCATCCAAAATCTTAATAAAAGATTTTTCAGTGAGGTTTTTTATTGTCTCCTCCGCATTGAAACCGCAGCCCTTAAATATATCAATAGCACTTTCTATCTCCATACCTTTTGAGACAAAGAAACATGCAATGTCAAGGAATACACACCTCTCCTCTTCGTCTAGTTCATCATAACTTATCTTCAACACTTCTTGAAGATTAGCTGGTTGAATATTTCTCAACTTCTCCAGTGCGGCTTCCCATTCCTTCTCCTTTTTCTTACTGACCATTGAAGCACCAAATACTTCTAATGCCAAAGGCAGTCCTCCTGTGAAGTGTACAATTTTCTCAGAGAGATGAAAGAAATTTTCTGCCGGTTTTCCTCTTCCAAATGCATGATAACTGAAGAGTTGAAGTGATTCAGAGGAACTTAATTCTTTCACCTCAAAGACAAGGTTCACAAAGTCCTCCCTTAGAACTTTTTTATTTCTTGTGGTGATAATGATCCTACTTCCATTGTAAAGCCAATCACTGTTACCCACTAGAGCATGAATTTGCTCTACATCATCAACGTCATCAAGAACGATAAGAACTTGATTCCCAGAAATATAATTGACACCTGTAATAACCTCACCTCCACTGTGCTCTTTGTTAAGTTCATGGTTAAGCTTCTCTTTAAGGGAAATCAAACCATTATGTGTTCTCAAAGTGTCTCCAACATTTGGAATGAAGCAACGACAGTTAAAGCGAGCAGCGACCCGATCGTAAACAGCCTTAGCTAGGGTGGTCTTGCCAACCCCACCGATCCCATGAAATCCAACAACTAGGACATTATTGGTTTTCATGTCTAGCAGCTCCACTAGCTCTGCTACACGCAAATTGATACCAACGGGGTATTTAGCCACACCCAGGGGACTGTTATTCACTTTAGGCAATATCTTCTTAACTATGTCTTGAATCAACCGTAAGTCGTCGTTCTTGTCAATTAACATTAGCACATAGTTAATACAAATGACAAAAATGAAAGGAAATCAAATACAATATGGTGCAATGGTTTTCTGCCAGTGTGAAGCTAAAATTTACATGCTTCCTCACTTCACCTGTGGAGAAAGGAAATGATTTATATCAGTATTTAACACCTTAAAGTAGTTTAGCCTTCAACAAAAATGTGCTCTTAATTGAGAATGGAGATTCATTTCTGATAGAGATTACACATGGAGGAGATCCATTTGATTGTTTCATTCCATGTGTCTTAGATATTCTTTCCTTGCTGTAATTTCTTTATACAGCTATAAGCTTTCATTATCTAATGGGAATAAACACACAAACAAACCAAGGACGATACGGTAGATTTCTCAAAGTTGGCATGGTATCAGAGCAGGTTATGCTCTAATACTTGTGCAATAAATTATTTGTTTGATTTATTGCTTACTCAAGATACTAAAAGTATCTTGAAAATATGCATCATAAATTAGTTTCAGATTCAGCTGCATTTACTGCTTCACGGGGTCAAGGTAGAGGTAACAATTGCTCGTCCTCTTTTCCTTCTAATTCATGTGCTGGTCAAGGTTATGACAATAACTGTAATAATTCTAGTTCATCAAATGATTTTTCTTCTCAATATATTAATTGTGGTCGCGGTCGTGGTCGCGGTCGTGGTAGTGGTCGTGGTCGTGGAGGGCACAATTTTCAGGCCAATCGGCCACACATTCATTGCCAGATTTGTGGAAAACCTTACCACTCTGCTCTGAATTGCCATAATAGGATTAATCAGACTTTCTAGCCAGAATATGTGTCATCTTCTCACAGGTCTTTGTCTTGCAGACAACACTAGGTATCCCGACACTGGTGCAACAAATCATTTGAACTTTGATTCTTCCAGTATGATACACCAATCAAACCATACTGGTTTTGAGCAAGTTACAGTTGGATATGGGGCAGGATTACCTATTCAAGATGTTGGTAAGGTTCCACTCAATTTTGGTTCTCATTCTGTCATTCTTCATGATGTTTTGCATGTGCCTACAATACAAAAGAATCCTCCTCTTTGTGGCAAAGTTTTCAAAAGATTACAACTGCGTATTTGAGTTTGACTCTCACGAAATGTTATTAAGGACCAGGAGATCGGGAGAATTTTGCTAAAAGGATCAAATGAGAGAGGATTGTTCCCTATCTCAACGGCACCAATGACTTCTCCAATTGCATGTTTGGCTGGTGATTGTGCTTCCATGTTTGTCTGTCATAACAAATTGGGCCATCCCAATTATAAGCTACTCTCTTTTCTTTAGAAAGGAAATTCATTAGTATATTGAGGACATAGGACACTTAATAAACCATATTAGGGTTGCTTGTCAGGGAAAGCTCATAAGTTCCTTTTAATTTGACATATTCTCTTACTTCTAGACCCTTGAAATTACTCCATATGGACATTTGGGGAGCAGCTCCTGTTGTTGCTAGAACTGGTCATCGGTACTTTTTATTGGTTGTGGATGATTTTTCACATTAGTTGGATATTTCCTTTGTTTAGGAAATCTGATTCACTTGAATGCTTTCAAACTCAATTAAATTTGGTTGAGAATCAATTTCACACTACAATTAAATATATTCAAAGTGATGGTGCACGAGATTTCACCAGTTGTCCATTTTCCAATCTGTTGAAAAAGCGTGGTAAATTACATCGCATTCAATGTACACACATTCTTGAGAAGAATGGCTTGATTGAGAGGAAAATATGATATAATGTTGAAAGTTGAAACTGGACTTTCTTTATTATTTCATGCCTCGCTTCCAAAGCATTTATGGAGTGATGCTTTCTGAACAACAACTTACATTGTAAATCGACTTCCAACCCTTGATTTGGGCAAGCGATCTCCCTTTGAGGTGCTTTTTCAGAAGAAGTCAACTTGATGTAGATTGCAGGAACAAGGCCCCAAAACCACTCCAGACTGGTTGTGGGAGGCAGCTTGGTTTTTGGTTCTTGATTGGCTCAACCCAAGGCTCTTGCGTGGAGAACTGCAGAAGATTCCTTCCTGATTCGTGGGGCCATACTAGCTGGATGAAGACAAGATTGAATTATTGAAGGTCAATATTGCTTGCGTGGAGGTTTCCTTTCAAGGAAAATTGAGCTGATTTGTAGGAACCTTTCCAGAATTTCAAGAGGGTCCCATGGCCAAATCATGGAGGAGTTTGACAGAATTAATTAGCACTAATTTTTAGGAAAGATTAGTCCTTGCGTGGGGGATTTCATTGATTAAATTGTTACCTATTTTATTGGCTGCTTTATGTATTTAGTAGTTTTTATTCCTAGGGCTTTCTATTTCAGCTAATTAGATAGATTTGATTTTATTTGTAATTAGTTTCTATATGGTGGTTAAGTGTGCCGCAAGGGCACACTGGGAATTTCACCCCTCCACCGACCCTATTTTGAGTGGGGGTGTTGGATGGGGGGTATACTTGTAATTACCTTATACTTTTTAGACTTGTACTCCTATTAATGCTCTTTTTTTGCATATTATAAATAAAAGGCTTCTGTGATCAGTCAGAACACACAAGCATTCTCCCTATTTGTACTGTTAACATGGTATCAAAGCCTAATTTCTGATCTAAGTTTTCAGTTCCAGCCACTTCTTCTCTCCTCAAGAGTCGAGAATCACAGGCCTCCATTCACTTTTCTTCCATCACCTTTGTTAACCTCCATCTTCTCCTACCTTTGTCTCCTTAATCTCCCATAGGGTAGAACTAATGAGGTGATTTCTACGAATCTAGTGGCTGTCCTCTACCCTACCTCATCAACTAAAACCCAAAATCCTTGCAAGAAAATTAGGGTTCTTCACCCTCTGCGATTTTTTATTCTTCTACTTTCAAGGGAGTGTGGCTTCAACCTCTACCTCTTGAAGATCAATTTCAGCAACCTAAAAGGACTTATCACTACTTGCAAGATTGAAGATCAACCCTAACCGATTTTTGCAAAATTATGATTTTTCAAAACCCTAACCAAATCGATTTTTGGGACTCCCTCCTCAGAATCAGCTGATTTTTTTAAGACATCATCTTCATCCTTGAAGAGAAGATCGACCAGACTTGTGGCCCTATCTGCTAAATTTTTTTAGTAATCTCCCCTCTTCTTGGATTACCCTATTTTCGCCTATCTCAACAGTTCGTCAAAATCATATATAATTTGGAGGAGTGCCTCACTACCCTTACTGGGCAATTCATTCCAAGTATAGACCTTTTCTGACGGCTGGATATGAAGATCGGTATTTCTCTCACTCATTGTCAATTTTTTGCTAGTTCAATTATGTCTGAAGTAACTACTGTAACCTCTGGATTTGATGGACAAAGTCGCAATGATTACATGCCTTTTGGGGCTAGCTCTGTGAAATTGGAGGGAACTAATTACCTCGTCTGGTCCAGGTCTACCTATCCTACCATTGCTGGTAGAGGCCTCACTGGACACATTACAGGGAAATTAAAGAAACCCTCTACTGAGGGTACCTCTCAGGATAATGCATCACTAATGACACTTTGTAATGGCTTATTTGGTTCTATTCATCAATCTATTTCTAGAGGATTTTTGCTCTTAGATACTGCTTCTCGGATTTGGGTTGCTACCAAGGAAACTCATAGGCAATTAGGGAATGATGCTCAGGTATTTGATCTTCACAAGAAGGTTCGTATCACTACTAGCAAGAACTCTCTGTGTCCAAATATTATGCTGAACTTCAAACTCGATGGTATGAACTGGATTACTTTGAAGATTATCATCCCACTAATGTTGAAGACGTAAGGCTTATACCAAACATGTGGACAAAATTAGAGTGTATGATTTCTTGGCTGGTTTGAATGTTTGAGTATGATCTGATTTGTGTTCAGGTGCTTAGCAAATCTCCTTTACCTACTCTGGAACAGTCCTTTGCCCTGGTTTATACGGAGGAATGTTGTCGTAACTCTATGCTTCAGACTCCCACAACTGAAAAATCAATCCAACAGATAGGATCCACTATTACCTTTGTCGTAACTCTATGTTTCGGTATGTATCTGTACCTATCAATATGTATCGACTGATACATAGCGATATGGTACGATACGTACTGAGATAGTGCGCTACGGTCATATAATGGCCAAGTTGGGTCATTTTTCAGAAAAACATGATTTTTTGAAGGGTTTTTGTTCCAAAGTTACTGCCAACCATATTTCTCTCTAACTTAAAATGAAAATCAAGGTTGGGAACAAGGATTTTACATTTATGAGACAATTACAAACCTTAAATTCTTAGTGCGATACCCCCAATTTAGTGTTTATGCATAATACATGTTATCAATAGGTTTTTTTAACAATTTTTTTTTATACAAAAGTGTATAAAAAAGTCTTTCCTATCCATTTGAGCGTATCTTTAGCGTATCTCCGATACGTATCTTAATTTTGGCCGACCTATACCGATACTTTAATCCTTGGATGTAGCACAAAAGTAAAGTGTTCAATTGTTTTCAGCGGTTCCATAGAATGATTCAGACTCAGTTCAATGCCACTTTGAAAATTCTCCGTAGTGATAATGGAACAGAGTACATGGAGGGTCAGTTTAGAAAACACCTAGCTGATCATAGGATTCTTCATCAAATAAGTTGTGTTGGCACTCCTGCTCAGAATGGGGTGGCTAAATGCAATAATAGGCACTTGTTGGATATTGCTCGAGCCATGATGTTTGCTAGACAGATTCCATCTTAATATTGGAGTGATGTTGTTCTCACAGTAGCTTACCTAATCAATCACATGCCTACTCGTGTCCTCAACTCTCGAACTCTTATTGAGGTTCTTCAAGGGATTACATCCTTCCTAGTGCCTCCAAAGACATTTGGGTGTGCCTATTATGCTAGGGATCATCATTCACTGGGAAAATTGAAACCTCGAAGTACTAAGTGTATCTTTCTGGGTTACTCTCCAACACAAAAGGATTCAAGTGTTACCATCCTCTTACCCGAAGTACGATGGTAATAATGGATGTTGTGTTTCAGGAATTTGTTGGTTACTACTCATCTTCACCTCTTCACGGGGAGTCTGGTATTACTAATGAAGAAGAGATGACTTTGAATTTGCTTGCTCCATTAGTGTACCCATCATCTTCCACTCAAGATCCTCATGCTCCACAAGACAGTGAGGGGGGCAGAGCCTATGACAGAGACTCATGTTCCTATTGTTCCAACTCAGGGGGAGATGATTCCAGTCCAGAGAACCATTGATAAATTCTAGAGACAAATTGATGACTCCACTCTTCAAGTTTATAGTAGGGGACATATCACAAATAAGCAACTTCAGACCATCACCACTACTGTAGCACCTATACACATCCCTTCGCCAGCCCTGGATCCAGGATCAATTGAGCCTCATATTTTAGGTATAATTTCTCCTTCTAACCAACCTATTGCTCTTAGAAAAGGTACTAGGACCTGTACTCAACACCCTATCTCATTTTGTTTCATATGATTCCCTTTCTCCCTCCTATCATGTTTTTGTGTCTTCCCTTTCTTCTACTCGTGTTTCCAAGAATTGGGAGGGAGCACTTGCAGATAAAAAATGTAAGGCCGCAATTGAGAAAGAAATGGATACCTTAAAAAAGAATGCTACATGGAAACTTGTGACTCTTCCATCTGAGAAGAGACATGTTGGTTGTAAGTGGGTGTTTGTGGTAAAACAGAAGATCAACAATTCCGTTTTTGGAACTCGGATCTGCATCAAGTGGTATCAGAGCAAATTTCTTGTGAAATCCTCTACTTCAATGGCATGTCTAGAGTTTGACCCTGAATTGATTGCCTGTATGAAGAGGCTTATGGAGCAACTGACAGATATTTGATTGGACTTTCGAGAACTTCGATCAAATTCTCGAAGTTCACCGAAAGTACCAACCGCTTATGTGACAACGTGTGTAGCATGATAGAGGATGGGTTACTAGTGGAAGAACAGGTTGACATTGGAAATGACGATTAAGATGATCTGAACGATCCAATCAAGGTTGCAACTAAAGAACTGATCAATGGTCTGATTTTAAATGTGAAACCCCACCATTAGGTTCCAATCAAAGTCATATTATTTGTTGACGACCATAAGAGATCGTGACGGTTAACCATGAGATGTGCTGGATTATCACTCCATCAAAGCTTTTGATTGTGGATGTTGATCGAGTGGTGATGATCCTCTCCTTCTATAAAACTCGTCCAATATCAAGTGAGTAAGTTCTCGAAACTCCTTCAATCCATCATCAAATTTCTTCTTAAGTCCCTTAATAAGAATAAAAAATTCAAGTGGAAACGCCAGAAAACTCAAGTCCAGTTGACGGCAAGTGAAGGAGTTCTTCTCCTTTGTTCAGTGGTTGCTTTCCGCCATGGGTTAATGTAGTAAGGAAGAAGACGACTCTTCTTTCCTCACAATTCCCTTTTGTCTTAAGCTTTCCCATCTTGTCACAAGTACTTTTTCATTGCCCCTCTTTTCTTGTCTATAACCCCTCATGTCCCTTTACTTTATCTTGCTTTCCTAGTTTACCCCTAGTCAATAATCAAAACCCTTTTAGGCCTTTTCATCTTTTATTCCTTATTAACCCTTTCAGGTACAGTTTTATTACAGAATTGCCACATCTTTATATTTGAGTTCTCAATTGTTTGAATGGGCCCATAAGCGATCCGATCTTGATGTGGATCCGGGTTCCAAAAACGGAACCAAATCACATAGGGCCCACTTAATTAACTAATAGCACAAATATCACAACCAGTGGCAATCTTGTAATAAACCGGAACCCTCAAAGGTTATTAGCAACTAAAGAAGTAAAAGGATTTCAAAGGATTATTATTTATTGTTTAGGGGCAAACTATGAACAACAAAAATCTTAATGGCAGGGGGTTATAAGGAGAGAAAAGTAAGGGCAACAATATGGAAATAAAAATAAGGCCTTTAACACAAAGGACAAAGTCTAAAGACAAAAGACAAAAAACAAAAAACAAAAGCCAAAAGGCTAAAGAGAAGTAACAAGAGAGGGGAAGATGGAAACCCACTTTAATAAAATTCTTGTTCAGATTGTCTTCTTCAACCTTCAACTCAAACCAGAGGTGGAGGGACAAGGAGCCTTCGACTGGAAGATCTGCTTTAATATTAGCCAATTGGACATGAAACTTCAGGCATAGTGTTAAGTTTGTCTCGAAATTCTTGACCCGTTTTGAAGATTGACTCACTCCGACATATTTTGGTGGCGACCTGAATGGAAAGTTTATGGTTCGACCAGATCGACTGTGGGTCGACCCAACTTAGAGTATATAATGTACTGTTATCTTGTTGAGAAAGTCAATGTATTTTAGGGGTTTATCAAGCTAGGGTTTCAGAGCGAGTTTTCTCGCCGCTGCTTGGGTGCAATCTCTCTTTCGCATAGTGAAACATCTTCTTCTTCGCCTGAGGACGTAGCACACCATACTGGTGTATGAACCTTGCTAAATCTCTGTGTTGTGCAGATCTATTGTCTATTTATTTTCGTATTTCTTGGTGTTTGATCTAACACATGGAATCACCACTCCAGGGCCTACCGATTCCACACAAGCAGCACCAAGAATAAGCATAAAATGGGGAACAAAAGTTCTGCTACTCAAGTCTGGCGGAAATCCCAAAAACAACTTGTTTGCTGGTTCGATTCCTTCTAGCAGAGGATTCCTTTGGGGCTGAAACTCATATGGGTAGGTCTCCCTAAGGTGTAGAACCTTCAGTCCAAATATTGGGAAGGACCAAGAAGAATTAATGGAGTTTGATCCAAAACTGGAAGCAAACACTACTCAGAAACAAAAAACCAGAAAAGAATAAAGAAAGAACAAGACAGAGAAAGAGGGTCATGCAAGGGAAGAGAAGAAGAGATGTGTGAGATATATATACATATATATATAGAGAGAGAGAGAGAGAGCTTGCACGAAGGGGGGAAAGATTGGTCACATGACCTTGCAAGTACCCATCCGGCACTAAACAATTCAATTTAATTCATTCTCAAAATATGCTTAACAAGTTGGGTTACATGCTTTTTTATACCAAACCAAAATTAAAACTTCCTAATTAAAGACTAAAACTGAAATAGAAATAGTCTCCTAATATCTCCTAAAATCTTAACTAATAAAATTAGAAACAAAATAAAACTCGAATTGGTATTCCCTACTTGTCTAAAAACTACCAAATAAAAAAGTTGCAAATATTCTCCAAAATAAAATAATTAAATCTCTCCTAAATAAATTAAATCCAATAGATTCTACTGATCCCAAAAATCCAACCAGACCCAGTTCCTCTCTGTCAAGATTGTTAGACAGGTCAACCCAATTCAGCCTTAATTCTACATCAGACTAAAAACCAACCACCATACATATCTTATTTTCTCTGTAGTTTCTTTCCATTGGCCGACCCATCACCTTGATGTGAAAGATGCTTTCCTACATAGTTTTCTCTCTGAGGATGTATAAATGCACCAACCACCAGGCTTATTGATCTTACCATACCCATGCATGTGTGTAAGTTGCATAAAGCTTTATATGGTCTCCACCAAGCTCCAAGCGCATGGCTCACTCATTTCAGCCAGTTCTTGTTCAAAATTGGGGTTATTTACAGCAAATCTAATCCTTCCATGTTTACTTGATGACACTCTGTGATGGAGAGCCTTAGGGAAGAAAAAGAGGATCAGAGCAGGGGAAAAAGAGGAAACACGCACTCTCACAAAGGACAAATTGTAACCAATTCTCATTCAAAATTAAAATTACTCTAACTTGTCCATCGGTAACAGTGTAGCCACTATATAGCAAATTTAAAACATGAAATCAGAAACTCAACTGAAGTAGTATCTATCCTAAACTAGGAAACAACCATAAAAGGAAATGCGAGGAAAGAAATCCTAACTCCTATGCTCAAATCTGGAAAATAAATGGCATGAACTAAAAGATAAGTAAACAACTAATTTTATTTTCAACCCTTGTTGGACTAAAACCTTGGGCTGGACCGGTTCTTCTTGTCTCTTGGCTTCCAAAGCCGGTCATGTTGGTCCAACCAAGCAAGTGCAGCCGTGTCTACATCAACTCTCCTCCTCTGAAAAAAAAAACTCGACTCCGTCGAGTTAGGAAAAGGAGGAGACCGTCTGAAGGAATACGTTGAATGAGGAATGATCCCACCATCTTCTTGAGCTCAATGATCTCACAACACTCATAAATAAAGAAAAAAACAAAGCAAAAAAGGAATTCGATGGTGGGGCTGGGAAGGAGGGAAAGAGTTAGCAAATGGGCATCTCACCCCTCAGGTTTTGGGCATCTCCCCCTCTCAGGTAATAGCTATCTCAGCCATGAGATTCTTTCCCTTCCCCTACTGACCCTCCATCACTTTGGGCATACTATTATTTTGTCAGTTGATGTGGATGATATTTTGTCCCTCCCAGGCCCTATTGTAGCAAGAACCTCGTGCATAGGGTTGCCCTTTTTTTTTTAGTTTATGTGGATGATATTTTATTAATAGGATACAACGACAATGCTCTTCAGCAGCTCATTTCTTTTCTTGGTACTCAATTTGACATGAAACATCTTGGTCCTGCCCTTTTTTTTTGGGGCATGAATGTGCATCTAACTTCTGACTCTATTGTTCTAACCCGGACTAAATATCTTATGGGCTTACTGAAACCGGTCAACGTTAAGTGCCAAGCCTATTCCCACTATAGAAACTTCTGGTTCTCGTCTCTACGTACAGATTGATGAACCTCTTACAACTCCTCTGTATCATGGTGTGGTTGGTGCCCTACAATAAACAACCATGACATAGTCTGAGATATCATTTGTTGTTAACAAGTATGTCAGTACATGTATGCTCCTACCTCTACTCAGTTTGCAGCTGCAAGATGCATTTTACGTTACTTGAAAGGAACAAGGAACTATCTATCCAACTGACGACAATATTTTTCTGTTTGTGAGGATCCCACCAGAACTCAACACCTTCTACTTCAAACAGTCCATGAACTAAATCAGAATCATTCTCAACAAATCCATAAGAAGTGATCCAATTTTTTTCATCGGGTCCGGGTAGAGACCAAAGATCTTGAGCAACCGATCCGGCAGAACAACTCAAAAGATAAAAAGTATCGTTAATTTCTTCATGCTCGTTCTAAGTTCAAAGTACCATTTGTACAAATAACAATCCCCTCCCTTACCTGGTTTCTTCTCATGTAGATTAGATATAGGATCTATGGGGCAATTACAATTCAGTTTCATCCTTCCACGTCATTACAGCTTTGAACTTTCGTGGATGCAGATTGGGTTGGAGATCCTGATGACTGCTGCTCCACTTTTAGTATGTGTATTTTCCTTGGCAATAATCTTATCGCCTAGGGTTTTAAGAAGTAACCTACACTTGAAGCTGAGTACCATTGTCTTTCTTTCACAGCTGCTGAATTGACTTGGGTGCCATCTCTTTTACGAAATTTTAGCCTCTTTATTCGATCTCCATTCTCCACCTTTGTTCAGTGACAAGTTGTCTGCCACCTACCCTGCTGCAAATCATATTTTCCACGCTGGTACCCGTCACAAAAAAATTGATTATCAATGTAGTCGTGATTCGTGAACGGTTGGGATAAGGCTTTGTTGTTATTGTTGTTGTATTGTATGCGTGAACAGTCATTTGTGGTCAGTTTGTTGTTCATTTCGTTTCCAGTCAAGACCAGGTCGTTGATATTTTTACCAAAGGCTGGTCCACCCCTTGGTTTCAGTTTCTTAGCTCTAAGCTGAGCATTGCTTCCACTCCCACTCAGCTTGAGCCTTGCGCCCCGGGGGAGAGGAGGGGGGGGGGATAGAGATTACATATGGAAGAAATCCATTTGTTAATTGCTTTCCATGTATCTTAGAGATTCTTTTCCTCGTATTTTCGTTCTACTACTTAATTTCTCTGTACAGCTATAAGCTTTCATTACATAATGGGAATAAACCCACTAAGGAAGCTGCGGTGGGTTTCTTTTAGTTGTCAGTTTATTCTAAACATGGATATTCACCCGAGGCAATTTACAATAGGAGGGGATCCCAGTGGTAGGAGGAGCTAATTAGACCTAATTTAAGAGTATCTCTGATACATGATAAGCTGCGAGAAAATCCTATGAGGTGGCATGGGCAAGTGCAACAAAGGCCTTTTGTTACTCCAGCCGAAAAGGAAAAGCAAAAGCAAAAGAAAAAAAAAACACTGGCAAGGGTAGGGACCTGGGGAAGGAGAATACCAGCTATTGGACTGACGACCGTTCATGCCCCCAGCTTTTTCCATTGCTTTTCTCCATTTCCGGACCTTTTCTTCCCCATGACGTACCTCCTGTTTTAGGAAGTGATGTTCGAAGGGGCCCTTCTGCCTGAGGACGTCAGAACGATTCACTTTGTAGAACACCGGAAGTAACCGACGCTTGCTTTCCAAAATCTGTCGAGTTCTTCTAGACACCACCACGACGACGCGTAGTTCTCCGAAATGATTGCGATGAATGAGGCCGAATCCTTGATCGCCGCCTCCAGGCTTGGGGAGAGATCGTCTCCTTCCTCCATACCCTCGTCGTCGAGAAAGGTCCGGATGTTGTTCCGTACGAGTTCTCTGTATAAGCTGCTGGTAAAGTTATCGCGAGTATCGTAGCCTCTGAAACTCAGAAACACGTCCCATCGGAAGACATCGGAAGACGAGTGATGGGAAATATTCTTCTTGGCTCTCCTCCACCATTTCACTGCTCTGATCCTGATCTTCTCTCTTCAATCTGCTACGTCAATTAGAAAGAGATGAAAGCTGTGACTCATAAACTGAGTGGGGACTTGGAGTCTTAATGGGGTAAGCATCCTCCATCGTAGACTCTTACGTATGATTCACGCAAGTGAGAAGACGTCAATGGAGACGGCCAGAAAAAATAAGACAACTTTAATGGAAAAATAATTATCTGTTTTTCTTATTCCTGATTTTTCTTGTTTTGCTATCTGCAGAACGCGATACGTGGATAACTTTAAGATCAATGTACTAGATGTAATAATCTTCACCCAATCTTGATCATTGATCTCCTTATTATCCACGTGTCATGTTCTGTAGGTAATAGAAAAAAGAAAAACAAAGATGAGAAAAACATAAGATTTTGACGGGGGTAGTTCGGAGCTTGGACGAATGAGATCGCATAGTCCACGTGTCAATGTGCCATCGCCCATTGTAATAATGTTGACCCAAGAGAGACCTGAACTTATAAATTAAAAAAAAAAAGAAAAGCTCCCACGACCCACATCTCACCCGATCCTCTCCAATTCTGAGAAAGTGCCATTCAATGTAATTCTACGCTCAGAATTCGACACCTGTCTTTAAAGATGTCAGCTGATCCTCTCCAATTATGAGAAAGTGCTATTCAATGTAATTCTACGCTCAGAATTCGACACCTGTCTTTAAAGATGTGGACAGTCTAGATTGAGAGAGATATTGGCAGGACTGACTAGTTGATTTTCGGTGGACCTCAAAGGGGAAACCCGATCCATCACCTGCGATCTACTATCCCTCGACTCCATCTTCCCCATTCTCCTTCAATGTGGAATCGCTGAAGCTTCTCACCCCCTTCCTCAAATCACTGAAGGATTCCACATTCAAATAAGCCTTCCTTAGATGTTAAATGTTTCTTCAATGTTAGTGATTGTTTGTCCTTTGATTCTATTGTTTGTTAATGGGGCTGCTCGTTTGGGTCCTCCCATAGTCCTATGTGTGCCTATATAGAAATGCAATTCTATGTTTTAATCTTCTTGGAGCTTGCTTATCACCAACAACAACTCAGCCTTATCCTAACTTAATGGAATTGATTATATGAGCCCATCAGAAACAACAAAAAGAAAAATAGAAGGAAAATAAAACAAACACAATAAATTGGTAAAATATCACATAAATAGGGCCGGCTACATGAATTCTTACTCTCCAATCAAATCTATTTGAGATTATACTTGGGACAAGATCTAGACCATGTAAATCTTTTCTCACTACTTCTCCTACGATCACTTTAAGCATGCCCCTAACTCTTTTAACTCCTTCAATCTAAATTAACTCACTCCTTACTGGTGCATCCCCATGCCCTTAGCTCTTTTAACTCCTTCAATTTGAATAAACTCACTCCTTATTGGTGCATCCTTAGGCCTCCATTGCACATGGTCCTACCACTTCAAACGGTTTTCTCGGAGGTTATCATGAATCAGGGCAATGCCCAAATAAGTTCTAATATGGTTATTCCTTAATTTATCTTTTCAGTTTTGCTACACAATCATCTTAACATCCTCATCTCTGCTACACATAACTTATCAATATGATATTTAACCGCCTATTATTCTGCCCCATATATCATGGCTGGTCTAACAATTGTCCTTTAAGCTTTGAAGGAATATGTGAGTCACACAACACCCAAACGCACTTCTCCACGTCATACATCCCACTTTAAACCTTTGTGAAACATCATCCTTTATGTCATTTTATTTACTTATGATTGACCCAAGATACCTAAAATCATTACTTTTTGGTACCTCTCTTTCGTCAATCTTAATCATTTCATTATCCATCATAGTGTAACTAATCATATTGTAACTAAAGTTACACACCAATAGGTGCTTCAAAAGAAGACGCAAAGTAAAATAGAATTCAAGTGTTCACATTAATCAAATACCAATAATAACACAAATCCCAAAGCTTGTGAAAGTTCAAGTCTCCATTACAGTTCTGAAAGATTATTGGAGGGGAAACAAAGCAACACAATTTAATATAGTTTCTTAGAAGTAATAGTTTACAAAATATACACAAAAAGCACAGAACAGCAATAGCCACCAGGAACAGGGGGAAGCACAGAACACCAATAGCCAACAAGGACAGGGGAAGGGGAGGAGAAGGAAAGATTCCCAAGGTTTGATAGTACAACTTCCTGCTTCAACTGTTCCTTTCCCTAGTTCACAAGAATGCGACCTCAAAGCTTTAAACCAATTACAAGGAGCTGAGAAACTTCGCCAGTTTCTCCGAAAGAGATAGGTGGGTTTCATCCAATGATTCTTCATCACCATCGTAGTTATCATCATCTTCAAAAACCAGATGGATCCCATACTTCTTCAGTTCAAGTCCTGTAAAAATCGGTGGATTGCGCAGTGTCACTTGCATTTTATAGCCATCATGGAAGTGAGTAACTAGTCGATGCCATTCTGGATACCGATACCGACAGAAATAAAATTGATCTTCGTTGGTCTTTGGAACTCCAAGCAAGTAAAATATGGAACTGTACTTTTGCCCGAGTCTGTTATCAAGGATTTCTACTCCAATGTCCACTATTCCAGGGTATTCCGGTCTCTGTATCTGTTGGTCAAGAGATATAACAACACATATAACAACACCCTTAAGCCTGCGGTTCTTGAGGCTTGAAAAGCTCGGCAGTTCTGGAACAAACCAGTTTGGAATTTCACTTCCTGGAGCACTCAAGTAGTGAATTTGCTTCAGAGTGACCTGCAATTTGACACTCTCATTAGAAGCACAACCATTTTGCCCATGTATAATTGTGTACAAGCATTTGAGACCCACAAACATACACAAGATTCC
>NC_056561.1:33514048-33529771 GCF_013358625.1 Macadamia integrifolia | reverse complement strand
ACAAAATAAAGGGATAGCAAAGAGAAACAATCCAGCATAAGATTCATACCTCAAATAGTAGGGGAAACTATCAAATGAAACTTGTAATTCTTTTCCATCAAGAATAGCAGCCTGAATATCTTCTTTGAATGCTGCACATTTGGAAGAAACACCTGACGTTGATGTTTGCTGTGAATCCCTTGCCCATTCCTTTCTTTCTTCCAATACCTGTTTAAAGATATTCTTGCTCAATTCCAGGTCACAACTACTTGATCCAGCCAACATCCGCAAGAAAGGCCTTAATGAATCATTCACGCCTGGAAGTTTTACAACATCCAACTCTACACCAGACTCTTGATTGTTGTCCACGTGGAGGCTTTGACTGGTAGTTCCAACCTCAATGGTTTTATCTGCACTTGGATCCGAATTACCTTTCCTCTCTGGGCCATGGAGGTCCATTTCTGGCCCATCTTGAGCAAGTGAACAAACAGGAATTTCAGTACCTTGTTGGCTTTCACTAGCAATTTTTGCTGGAGGAGACAAAAGTGATAAATCTTGTCTAAGATTCGATAGAGATGCCAATATAGAGGCTCCAGCCACAGCTGAAGGATCTCCAGACTTTCTTTCAAGGTGCACCCCTTTACCCACATTGCTTGGAGCCTCTGCAACCCCAACCACTGAAGGGACCTTAACTGCAGCCTCAGGTGTGAGTTGCAGGAAAACCTATGTTGGGAAATATTAAGGAAACCATCCAAGGGAAAGAACAACGGAAATGAAAAGAGAACTTATTAAAGAAATAATTCTTACTAAAGACAGTCAAACGGGAAGGATACATAAGCATGGTTCCCTGCTAAACCGAATATCACTTCATCACCGGAGATAAGAACACTGCTGGTGTTCTTCTTGACAACCTTCCCATTTATTTGCACAGACCCCTTGCTCCCTGTGCTTTCGAGAACGGCAACCACATTGCCCTCATGCTGACCATGTCGACAAATAATGAGTACTCATACTGCATGTCCACATTGAACCAAACGCACCCACATAGACCACTCTGAGATCTATCTCCCACCCAAGAAAGGATGGCAACCTCAAATGCAAAATAAGCTTAACGTACAAATAATACCTGTGTATGCTTGATCCTGCATAGAATGCCACTAATGTTTAGATCCTTTAAAGGGAAGTTGCAGTTTCTGCTCGAACCGATAGTGAACAGATTTGTATCAATGGGAATATGTTGATTCTGCAGCACACAAAGGATTAGCTCCGCAGAGAAAGGAAGGGCACTGAAAGAATAAGTACCAACTAAAAAAAAAACGAAAATGCAGCTGAATCAGTTAGTCGAACCAAACCCAAACAGAGAGGGATGATTTTAAATTCCGAAAAAATACAGCAAATCTTTATTGAACCAAATAACTTTTTCTGTGGGAGGCAAGGGGGGGGGGGGGACACAGCAAAGCTCCCAACACAGAACTCGGCAGATTTAGTAATAAAGAAGACGACTAAGTATGTGATATGAGCTAGATACCTCAGTGTACTGTGACAGAAGCTTGCACCAAGGAGTGGAAGTGTCGGAATTCGTATGTTGCTTTTGGAAAGAACTCCATGAAGAGAACGAACTCCTTTCTTTGTCCACCAAAACAGGTGAAGAAGCTTCAAAAAACAAGACCAAAAGTCGCTCAAGGAATCCAAATTCACAACTCGCGAAAACCCCATAACGCCTAAAAACCATTCACTGTATCATGCAAAGAAGTATTCCCAGCAAAAGAACAAAAAAAGAAAATCTCACCATCTGCGATCGGCGATGATACAGGAACTGCCGGAGCGGTCCCGTCATCCCCTTTCTCCCCCTTCTCAGAATCTACAGCGTCACCGGCACCACTTCCAGAGATCGGAGGGTCTATTGGAAGGCAATCTACAGGGTCTAACGCTGGAGACGAGCACAATTCCTTCGAATTATCCGAAGATCCCGAAGTCTGCGATGATTTCTCAGCTGCCGCAACTGTTTCAACCTGAACATTCCAAGAAATCACAGGTAAAAAGCAAAAACATAACTCGCCAGATTCGAAACTTCACGGCTTCTTGAACACTAAAACGAAAAGAAAAATGAAAAGTTCTGTCGGTTCTGTATTCCGTTTTCGAAGACCTTTTGTCGCTTGGGGGACAAGGGTTTGTCATCTGAAGACGAAGATCTCTTGCTAGTATTAGTCGATAGCGATCCGCTACGCCTCGTCGAAACCATGACTGATTAGTCTTTACCTCCCCTTTCCTTCTCTTCCTTTTTTCTTCTCCGCCGATCCGATTATTTTCTTTCGTTCCACGAAGAGAAGACTGGACAGACAGACAGAGAGATATATATATATATATATATATATATATATATATATATATATAAGCAATACGTTTCTTTTGTTCTTTTCCTTTCTTTCTTTCTTTCTTTCTTTCTTTCTTTCTTTCTTTCTTTTGTTTCCATTTCAAATGTAGGCCCTTAAATGTAATTATAATTTCTGTCCTTTTTTTTATATTATTATTTATTATTACTTTCTTCGCGTGGTTGCTGTGTTTATATTTCTAGTTAAGCTCAACCCTGTGTAGCAAATTTTAATCCCCATCAGACCTGTTACCATATGGGCATGGGCTGTCCGTATATTTTTCCTTCCGGACAGGGAACCCATAAATTGAGGTTTCTATGCAACCGCTTCAACCGGTTTGGTTTTGATTTTTATTTCGTTTATAAATAGTTTTGATAATTCGTTTTGAATTCAATTTTAAATGAAAATAAAATTTTTTTATATAAAATAAAAATAACTTGTTGAAACAAATAAAGTTGAGAGGGTAATTACAATCTCATGTTGATACATTCTCACAATGTCAAATCTAGATACATTTCAACCCTTTTTATATAACTCGGAAGTAAACCCATAGTGTTTATGGTTGAAAATAAATAAATAAATACTCAGCTCAACAAAAACACGTGGTTGTTGAGTTTCGAATGGTTGAAATTCAATTTGGTTGGGTGCATGGGATATAATTTATTTGGCTTGGTTTTGCTCAAGTCAATGGTTTTATTCTAACATCAAAACCCAATTGAAAAAGTAGGTTTCCTTTTTTTTTGGGTAATTTACAGCGCCACCCCCTGGAGAATGCCAGTATTATAGGAACACCCCCTCTCTTTCACCAAATTAGACTCAGACCCCCTACCGTCAGTCACCGTTAAGAAAGAATTTGAAATGACATTTTTACCCTTTTAACTAAAACAAATAAACAATCATATTTTACTTTACCTCTCACTGCAACAGCAGATACCACTGGCGGTTCAACTTCTTCTCCGGTCACTGGCGGTTCCAGCTTCTTCTCCGGTCACTGGCGGTTCCAGCTTCTCTCTCTCTCGGCTGACTTGGGTTCTCTAAATAAAAAAACCCAAATGCTTAGTCATGGATTTTCAATCTTTACAGAAAAAATTTCCTCCAGATCGGAAATGGAAAAGGATCGAGTGATCACCGCTGCGACTTCTTTGGATTCGAAACTAACCTAGTCTCATCAACCTCTGCCACCACAGCGGCTGCCATCTTCCAAATGGAACTGGAACGGTCGAGGCTCTTCCTTCGCGACGAGGAGTAATCGGAGTAATAGTCCCGAGTCTGCGCCGATCCACCAGGGGTGGTGTCATCCTCATTAGCGATGGAACTTTTGGGCTGCTCCTCCACAGGGATCAGATTATCATACCTTCGAACAGGGGCGGCGCCAAGGGCATCTTCTACCACTGGAAGCATAGTAGGAAGCCGCGAGAGGGTCCTGTTGCTGATGAGATAACCTCAGATCGGCAAATCATCTTAGTACATCTGGAAGTAGTAGTCCTTGGTGATTGCATTTCGGAACTGAGCTACCTTTTCCTTAGCGTTTTTTTTGCAAACAACATCCGAGTCTGTGTCACCTAGGAACTAAAGCTTGTAGGGAGCACTGACTAAACGATCTCTGTTCAAGACTTCACCAAGACCTTCTTTCTTCTTGGTCACATGAGCTGCAATTGAAATCCAATCAATAACGAATTTCCATATCGTCATTCAAAAATCCAAAAAAGCTAACACGTGAGTTACAAGAAACTCACCTGGTGAACAAAATGGAAGATCAAAATATCGAATTCGCAGTAAACATGGGATCCTGCCGCCGCCGTGATCGTTGATGTAGCTGCCACCTCCGGTGCTCGATCTGGGAGAAAGGTACAGTAACCATCGATTTGAGGATAGGACTTATTAGATGGGCATTTTAGGTACTTCACATTTAGTAAGGGCATTTTGGTATTTAATATAAAAAACAGTAGCTGACATCAGCATATAAAATATATTATTTAACGGTGACTGACGGTAGGGGGTCTGAGTCTAATTTGGTGAAAGAGAGGGGTGTTCCTATAATATTAGCATTCTCCAGGGGGTGGCGCTGTAAATTACCCTTTTTTTTTTTAGATCTCAATTCTAAATTGACACCATTATCTATATCATATAAAATCAAGGTTGTCAAAAGTTAGCTAGCATTGGGCAGCCCGATATGAACTGACTTGTTGAAGTCGAAGACCAACCTCATCAATAACTAAATGCGTTGAGCTCTAGCATAGACCGATTAATAATAAGGTGGTCTTGGTGTAAAGTAGTGGTTCGTTGGTTGGAAAACTTGGACTAATTGAATGTTGTAACTAATAACCCACCATTTTATAGTCATAGTATACAAGACAAATGTATACATTTTGATTATGGTCGTACTTTGTACTTACGATTAGCCTATTTAACCTTATTATAACTCATTTAAAGACCATTTAAGGATCACTTATAGCTCAATTAGTCAATCATCCAATTTTAATCCTAATTATATCTCAATTACATTGAACCCGATTATGGATAGAAAACCAATGGATCAAATAAAATGTGTCCATGCCCTGGTCTACAAGACATAAACAAGTGAAAATAGTGCAAAGCCTAAATTTGATGGGATCGATTAGGACACTCTTATATAAAATCAGGGTGAAAGGTTTTTGTGGGGAGTGTAGCCCTTATGCCCAAACACATGGGGCAAAACGACCAATCCGTCCCCATGAAATTGAAAAAAATATTTTTATAGATATTTTCTCATGTGTTACCATTGACTCCCACACACATACAGAAACCTCACTTACCCCATAGGAAATACTTCCTTGTAAATTTATGTATGTGAAATGTATGTGACTTTTTTTTTTTTTTTGGTATAAAAAGAAAAAAATGTATGTGATTGTTACCAATTGAGTTATTGCCTTGTTTACCTTTATATGGGCTGCTTGCTTCTCCACACCCTAAGCTAAATTCTACAGCCAGTATGTCAGTCAGCACTGTCACGTGATGTTTGACCAATGAGAAGTAGTTTGGAATGATGGAAAACAATGAAGTGAAAACCTAAAAACTTTCAAATTATATATATTTAAAATATGCTCAGTGAAAGTTTTCCTACACTCATAGTGACTTGATCAAAGAATTGAGGTATTGGAATCATTATGAATACCAATTCTAATTGGTGGTATCAATTGATATATCATTTTATTTTTTGAAATTCCAATCAATCTTATATCAATATAGCTGATGTCAAACCATTACGAATATATTGGTATCACAAGTGACCATAGATCCTCTGATAGTCATACCTACAACTTTGGATATGACACAATAGTTGGACCAGAGAAAAAGTGAATCTCATCATTGAATTCTACCCTTCATTTACAAAAATATTTCAATAGAATCAAATATTTTATGGCTAAAGAGATTCTCCTTTCATCACGAGTCAAGAGATTCAATCCAATTTGATATACTTCAAGTTGAACAAATGGAATGGAGAACATTTCATGTAGTACAATTATGCCTAACAATTTACTATAGATAAAAAACAATCTCTTTTGCAAAGCAGGGGGTAAGTAAGGCTGCATACATTTACCCCTCCCAAACCCTGCAATAGTGGAAGTCTCGTGCACTCAGTTGCTCCTGTATTAAATATTACCTTAGAAATGTTATTACAGATCATAAAGCCACTAAATACAATGATCATGACAAATCTTAGTTGGTGTTATTGCAAACTACTATAGATGTTATTATCATGTTATCGATCACTATTATCTTTATCTTTACCATCATAATTGTTATATGATGTTTCAATAAATTTTGAGTCTCAAGCAATGTATCATCGAAAGTGTTTATAAACCAGGTTTGATAAAGCATAATCGGCAATGGGTTGACTCCCACTAATTCTGTAGTAATAATTAATTGGTCAGAAAATTAGTTGAATTTTTCAATGGATTTGACAATAATCGGCCATACAATTATCCTAGAACCATGTCATGAGAAATCATCATTACATTTCTCCGAAATAATGAATAAAACAAAACTAACAAAATAGTGACTTACATTGCTCATCTTGATTAACTTTCAACTCTCACTTGTTTCATTGAGTTATGGTTTTATGTGGAATGTGTTGACACCGAATGCCAAACAGATATGGGGCATCTAAGAAGCGACGTCAAAGGAAACAAAAGATAAGGTATAATTGGTTGATGACTTGATGACACTCTTGTATCATGGTTGTAGCAAAGAGAGCCAGACTAGCTAAGTGGTCATTTGAGATGTTCATATTCTACTTATTATTAGGAATATGTCTATTAATATAAATTTTTGGTTTCCTCTTAAAAGATATTCAACGTGTTTTGATAACTATTAGGCTGGCCAATAGGATTAAGGTGGCTAAGTTAAATGGAATGTAGATCAAGTTCTCATATCATAACTATTATTGTATGGGTTGACGGTGATCCACACATATGGAATCCACCACATACTTAATTATTACTAGATAGATTTTATCTATATGGATTGGATCAGCCTCGTACAAAAATGGTTATTGAGAACTTGATCCGCTATCAATTTTATTTTCTATTATTTTTCTGTTATTTTTTCTCTCTCTCTCTCTCTCTCTCTCTCTCTCTCTCTCTCTCTCTCTCTCTCTCTCTCTCCCTCTCTCTCTCTCTTTGTGCAGCTAACTAAAGGCCTGTTTGATAACGTTCCTTCCGTTTCTATTTCAAGAAACGACAGAAACATAAATTTTCGTTTCTAGAAACAGAAACGGAATTGAAAGTGCTTGATAAGTCATGATTTTAGAAGTCGATAATAACCAGTGAAAAAATGGCCACAAGTTCGTCTGGGTCGTTTATTGAACCATAAATAAGTAGAAATTTATATTTCTATTTATGAAAATAAGTGAAACGAAATAATTTTATCAAAAGCTTTTTGCTCTGTTTCTGCTGTTTCTGGAAACAGAAACGACAGAAACGCGTTTTTTGAAACGTTATCAAACGGGCCTAAGCTTGTTGAGTGGCAGAATTGTCATTCCCACGTCAACGATTTGTTACTTCGGTCCACTGAAAACTCTGTTATCTGTATCAAAGCTCAGTAAAAATCCTCTGTTTTGTTCAATCTTTGCACTTTTTTGTTTTACCCCCTCATAAGACGAAACGTGTTTTATTTTAAGCGAACGGTCAAGATTGATCTTAGATTGAAACCAATACAAAACCGGTTTGAGATTGAGTGAACCAATGCATTCAAATGAACCAAACCGGTTTAAGTTTCGTTTGAATCAAAACAAGAGAGACTCCCGCTGCAGGCATTCTCTCGCACGATTCTCTCACCCTCTCACTGTATCTCACGCCTCTCTGCTCACGAAGGAAAAACCCTAGCGGGGGTTTTATCCAAGCTCCCAGCCAAGGTCGCTCTCACGAAGGTCTCTCTTTGAGACAAGCTAATTTTGGCAATATAGGTACTATATTTCAATAGTTAAACCTTCCCCAGAAAGAAGAAATAGCCCGAGAAAGAGCAGTGAAACCAATCCAAAATACATAAAGAAGAAGAGGACTAACCCAGATAACCCACATCCTGTATTCGCCCCAGCTTATAAACTCAATCAAACTCACAACTTTGGAACTTAACAGTTTTCCCCTTTTAAAGTTCTCAAATCCAAGAGTCCAATACTTCTTTGTTTTTTTCTCTGTTGTGTGGATTCTGCCTTACCGAGAGGGGAAATCTTATGGAAGATACAGATGGAATCGAATCCGAATCATTCCTGAAATGAGATGAAATGTCAAGAAATCTGGCTGTGAGCAATGCAATGTATATCGATTCAATAGTCGGGCATGAGCTGACTGATCTTGCCCTCTTCGGCAGCCATTCCCTGCTCCGTAACCCGCAACCAAATACAGACGGCGGTGAAGCTGAGTACTAAAGCTCAGAAGCATACTCCCAAATCGATCGCAACGATGGCCATCACCGACAACCCTTTAGACGGAGACTCAAACCGGTTTGGTTCATTTGAATGCATCGGTTTATTCAACCCCAAATCGGTTTTGCATTGGTTTCAACTTAAGATTAATCTTGCCCGTTCGCTTAAAATAAGACACGTGTCGTTTTCTGCAGGGGCAAAACAAATGAGTGTAAGGATTGAGCAAAACGGAGGATTTTTATCCAAGCTCGGACGGAAGCCCTGCTGTTGAAGCTGCCATTCGGATTTAGAAGCAATCATCTTCCTCTAATCCTCAAACCAATGGTAAGATCGTAGGCTCTGGGTTTTTGGGATCGATATGTAAGAGGAAAACATCCGCAAGAGGAATCGAAAGCCAACGGGAACGAGATGAGGACCTCGGTGAAGGATGTCTTGAGGTGGGATTTGTCTGATGAAGGCAAAGCATTAGCAATGGAGAGAATTTGGAGGGGAAACAAGGTTGTTTTAGAGTTGGGTATACCGTGTTCATATAACAACAGACAAATTTTAAGATTTGGAGACTTCAGGTAGCAGGTCTGATGGTAAGGTCTCAGAATAGATGGAGTTTCTTAAATGTCAGGAACAAAGGAGATCGTGGTTCGTGTGAGAAGGCAATCCTGTTTCATTTGAGAAGTAATCGTGGCCAAAGCTGAGCCCACAGTGTGTACAATTGGGTATTGCTACCTCTCCTTCACATTAACAGAGATGACTTCTGTTAGTTTTCAAAGCCTTAAGCATGCAATGCATATCACATGTTCGATGAAATTAAGCAAAGGAATAGAGGAATCAAAAGTAAGGATTTATTCTATATACTGGTGTGCCAAACCGGTGAACCCATTTCTCATTCTATATAATATATTCTGTGTAGCAGTGAACAAACAACTGGTATTTATACCATGTTACATATTCTTGCAAATGATTTTCAATATACAGGTCATAAATACAAATAGAAATGACACCAAAGAGATCCTTAATAAAGAGACACCGGACTGCGCAAGTACATTATAGATTCTAAAGATCATATCAAGTAAAAAAGTGTGATCGAATGCAACAGTACTCTTCATGCCTTGATTGTGACACTGAACAAACATAGACCGGATGTCTTAATTGCAGAGGTCTGCCACTCAGAGCCTTGTGCTGCTTCCGGATCATACATTAGTGTTCGATAATCTGTTTCCTCCTCCAAGGAGAACAGTAGGAGTTTCCCATCGAGTATCCCAAACCGAAACTCGATACTTGCGCTTCCTGTCAGTGGAACTGGGACCTTCTTCCATGAGTTGTCAACAGGATTGAATATAACTAGCTTACGCTGGTTCTTCCACTCCATGCAGAAGAGTCTCTTACCCAGCACAGCATGTGCTGTGACCATCGCACACCCATTCTTCACCTCACACCAAGTGTGGAGCTCAGGGTCGTAAATATCCACAACTCTTGAGTTGCCAATAGCGAAGCTTGACCGACCACCCATGACATAGAGCTTCCCCTCCAACCCACAGGCAAAACAACCCCACCTTGGACAACGAAGATTCTCTATTATTGTCCACTCATTTTTGTGGGGATCATAAACCTCAGTACTTGAGAGGTTCTCTCCATCATCTCCATAGCCCCCTACTGCATACACCTTGCCATCAACTTCAGCATAAGCAAAATCATAGCGTGCCACATTCATCTTTGCCAATTTGCTCCACCTGCATTCAGGGAGAAACAATTACAACACCCTGGGGAGCTGATAGAACCATATTCAATCCATATTTTGGAGTTCACTGCAGAAATTTAGAAGCAAGAATCAAAGTAAAAACTGCACATCACCCACTCCTTCTCCCTATGGCTCCTTTTGGTTGCAAGAAAAGGTCGGCTGTTGTGACTAGAGAGAGAGAGAGAGAGAGAGAGGTACAGTTTCTTCTGTTTTCCTTTACAGCCTCTTAATTTATATAGGTAAAACAAGAATGATAAGGCATATATAGGTTTCTTTCTTAAATTTTTATTATCTTATATTTGTGAAAAGTGAAGAACCATAATGAAGAAGGGTAATTAATGATTAGGTAGTAGTGTTTTTCAATGGTTATTTTGTGAAACACCTTCAATTGTGTCCTTCCTTGATTCGGCGCAGTTATTGTGACTCGTCAAGTCATTGGAATTAATATGACTGACTTTCTTAATGGAGCCTAAGTCCTCATTCAAAGACTCAGCTGGGACTCATCAACTTGGCTATCTCGAACTGAGTTTCCCCCAACCATGCATCAACCTATTAGGCACCAACCAGTCAATTTCCATGCTAGCGAAGCCAATAAGATTCTATTACCTATTCATCCTCACTAAACTATGTGACAGGGTACATTGTTTTCCTCAAGGAAAACTGATATATGATGTAATATGGTTATGCAATTCCAGTCAATTATAATTTGCTCAATATTTCCAAATTTCATGGTATTGTACCAACATCCAACAGGATCCTTGTGACAGAGGCTGCATTTGGATTCAAATTCTCCCTCTCCTGAAACTGCAAACTTTGAGGTATACATCATTAGCCATGAAATAACAGTTAAAACAATTCGGCAAAACAAGTTTTCTATGAATACTTCATCAACAGCATCAGTTGAAAGTGCATCTACAAACCAACTACTAGGGGTAAACCTATTTAACCATGTCACCCTATTTAAATTCATAATTCATCTGGTGTTAACCTCAATAGAAAGTGCATCTGCAAACATATAGAGAATATGTAAAGAGACAAAAGACGCATACCTATTGAAACGAGAATCATATTGGTAAACATCTGCAGAGACAACTCCGGTCCCTTCGTATGCCAAATAGCCAGCAATAATGAGAAGCTTTCCATCAAGTACAACCACTCCAAAGCCACCTTTCATTGGACCAGGCATAGGAGGAAGGAGGTATTGCTCATTTCCCAAGCGACTCAACACTTCCCAGTGGCTCCCCTTTCCATCTCCATCTCCATCTCCATCTCCAGTTAAGACATAAAGCCATTCCTCAACCTTCCCAGCCTGTTTCCTCAATGTACCGAATTCTTTGCTTAGGATAAATGATCTCCACTGCTTGCACACAGCACCCATTGCCGGAAAATTAGTGGGGGGAACAAATGCAAGGCAATATTTTGCCACATCATCAGGGAGACCAGGTAAGATAGGGCTGTCAAACTCATTAGGTGATTGAGAGGTTAACTGAGTATTCATTTTTGAACGACCCAGCATATCTTTCTGGACTGTAGTGGAGAAATACATTTCCAAATCTGTGAATGGTTTCTTGCTATTCACAAAACTAGGCATTCTCTAAATTGAGCGGTTGGATGAATCAAAAGAGATTGTAAATCTACTACTCTTCACCAAATCAGATAGTTTATCAAAACTAGAGTCAATATAGCTAATCGGCATAAATATGATTAAAGGAAATCATGGTAACAATCGCTCATGGGGATTTTAAGAGACCAAGGCATGATATATATCAGAGAGTTGAGAATCTGAATCGTAAATGACAAGGATTTTTTGGGTTTTGTCCAATTCCTCTGAGAGCACCTCTTGCCCGTGGATCTGTTGAGAGTTAAGATTATGTTGTATGAATTGCTTAAATCCTACAAAAGATAGAAATATAGACGAGAAATTCAAATCAATCGCTGAATCTGTTGGATAATTCTGGTCATTAGAAGTATCATAGTACTGTAAATCAAAATCAGAAGTTCAAACAACAATTTCTGAAAGAAAAAAAACAGAGAACGAAGACAGATGAAAGTAATACTACGAAAGCCAGATCAAAACACATAATAAAGATTCTGAATTCTGAATTGACTGACAATTTCGATGGAACAATCAAATTTCCCAGTAAAAGAAAAGGTAATTCGATAATTCTTGAAGACGAATTAAGAGATCAAAACCAAACCAGGAAGCCAAAATAATCAACCGTCGAAAGTAATTCAAATTCTCATATACTGCAGCAATTGAAACAAATAAGATTTAAAAGAATTGCAGAAGAGCATCTTAGAATGATAGAATCCACTACTTAGTCGAAAAACAAGAACTGAAACTAGAAATACCTGAAAAAGGAAAGAGGAATGTTCTTGGAGCTTTAATGTCAAGTTCGTTTAGCGACGATGAAGGACGGAAGAGGCCTTAGTTCAGAATCTGGGAGTGCCAAATATGGGAAGAAACGAAGAGATTTAAAGGCCAAATGGACAACAGTGTCCGGACTCAGGACATCTGACACGTAATGGATATATCAGCGAAGACGTTAAGAAAAAGTCTACAATTTCTGTTGGGAATATCAACTAAAAAATGAGAAACTTTGTTTTCATAATAAATTTTTTTTGGGGAGAAGCTTCTGTGAACCGTCACCACCATGCAATCCTCTATCCACAAAAAATATCTACATGGCATGCCAAATAGATTTTTTTTTTTATGAGATCCAAATAGATATTTTGGAAATCCCAAGATATAAATGGAACTTGTTGGGAAACAGTAGGATGCCAAAATGCACGGCAAAATATCAATACATGACCGTATTTAAAAAACCCATAATAATCAGGATTCACGATCTGGGATTTCTAGATTGGAAAATCAAATTAAATTGAAATTTTAAAAACACTAAGGCTACGTTTGTTAATTTTACCAAAACACAGAAAATGTTGTGTTGGTTTTGTATCAAAATAAGAATTTTTTGTTTCTATGTTAGAAACCTGTTTTCCATTTTTTTTTTTTAATGAGAAAAAAATACTTTAATTAAGCCAAAAGTTAAACATGTTCAGACAGAAAAGCGTAGTGGGTTATGAGCGATAGTAGTAGTAGTAGTCGCCCAATAATTTACATAGTTCACTCTCTCATTGTTTGGCCTTAATTTAAAACACACTTTAGCATTTAAGTTATGTTATATACATCTAAAAGTAAAAGGAGGGTACTTAGAGGCCATGAGAGGGGGTTAGGGGATTGTAATAGAGTTCCAAGATTTGGATCATCACTCCACACTTCCTCGATTCTCCAATTGGACTATCGGGCTCTACTCATCCTGTGAAGGAACGCTCTCGCACTTACTTCGCTGTGGTTTCTTGTCAACACATAGTTAACCATTAGTGAGATACATTGGTTGTACTGAAATATAAAATAGGCCTATCCAATCAGGTTTTGGGAGTCTGATTTATGAGTAGAGCATACTAGAATATATCTGCCCTTATTTTGAGGTGGTGATGAAGACTGTCCTAGAGGTGAGAATGTATCGGGTTGTGATGGGGGGGGGTTCACATCTAGATATGTCCAGTTGGAGATATTATATATGATTTCATTGGGGTTTGGTGTAGTTTTACCATGTACTACCTTGTTTCTATGATTCCATATGAAGTAGCATCCTATGATAAAGGAGTTAAAAAAGAGTTTTATTTTGAGAACCACTTAGAAGGTTGGTTTTAAAACAATACATGATGAGAATGGGTAGTGAGGTAATGGATGTGGGGAAAAAGTCAATTTGAAGTCCCAAGGGGCTTGCGGCCCATATTCTTTTGGTGAAATCACAGGATAGAAAGAAATGCCATAATGATTCAATTTGTTGATGACATAAATCCCATGTTGGATCAATTGTCATCCACTATTGTAGCCTATCCTTAGTTGGGATTCCTTCTTGAGTCATTCTCCATAAGAAGAGTTTACTTCGGGAACGCCACCATTGTGAGTAGAGATATGAGCAGTCGTACCTAGTGGAGTTCCCATTAGGATTAGTAATAAGACCATTGATGAGGAATTTAATTGCTGATTTAACTGTGATTTTCCCCGACGGGGAAAGTGGGCACCACCATGAGTCTGGTGTTGCCTCAGTAAATTGGATGAGTGTGATGTGTGGGAGCAATGATTGTTGTATTAGTTCTACTAGAATTTGGGTGTTCCATGTTGAGTAATATATAGCATCATTGACCGATGTCAACTGGGTTGACTGGGTGTTGGTTAACTGGGGAGGGGAAGGGAGTTCTGGGTATTGTGGGATCCAAGGGTCATACCAAAAGGATGTGTGTCTACCATTTCCAATCGAATTTTCCTAATTACCATTTTCTTAACAATTGGTGGTATACTTACCAAACTGTTCCACACTGGTGAGCCTCTAGAGTTGAGAGTTTTAGGATGGAAAATTGACCTGTAGTGGAAATATTTAGACTTAAGCACGTGGACCCATAGTGTTGATTCATCTCGTTGATTCCTCCGAGATGAATCCCTAGCCAAGCTTAAGAAGTAATCTTTTGTTTTGAGTTTCCACGCTTCTTAATCCTAACCCTCCTTGTTCTTTTGGGGAGTAGACTTTTTTCCATCCGATCAGGTGTGCTTTTTTGGATGATTCGCTATTGCCATTCCAAGAATGAAGTTGGATCGAGTCCAGCTGTGTACACACCTTTTTTGGAAATGCAAAACAAGACATCAAGTAAGTTGGAGTGGAGGCCAGCATTGATTGAGTGATAATCATTCGACCTACAAAGGACAAAAGATTGGCTTTCCAAAGGGAAAGTTTATTCTGCATCCTTTGAACTATATAATCCCATTTGAGGCACGTATTCCTCCCCAGGACAAGATTGGTACCTAGGTATGTGCAAGAACTGTTCATTTCATTTACTCTCAAGAGCTTGCAAATAGAATAACAGCGCGCAGGTGGACATTCGAGCTAAAGGCAATATTGCTTTTGTCAAGATTTATAGTTAGTCCAGATTGGGAAGAAAAAGGATCCAATATGTTTTGAATTGTGGTTGCATCTTCTTCTGTTGCTCTGTAGAAGATAAATGTATTATCCGCAAAGAGGAGATGAGAAATTTCAGGTGCATAGTGAGCAACCTTTATTCCTTTGAAAAGATTGAGCTAACGATATGCGAGCAGAAGGCACGAGAGGCCTTCCATAGCAACAATGAAGAGAAAGGGCCTCAGCGGACAACCTTGTCGGATGCCGCGAGAGGGTTCAAAGAGGGTATATGTTGTTCCTCGAATTTTGACCGAGAAAGAAGAGGAACTCATAAGATAGCTAACCATATTCCCCCACTTATCACCGAAGCCCAAAAAATCAAACATGCCCCTAATAAATGTTTTTCACTTGAAAAATGGTGTTTGATAAATTTGTTTCAAAAAATGGCTTCACCCAGATAGGGATGAGGGAGAGAGAGGGAATCAAATGAGATTTCTTCTTCATGAAATGGGTTTCTATTTTCTGAGACAAGGATGAGGGAGACTATTGATTAGAAGTGATGAGGGAGAGCAAGGATTGAGCGAGAGTTCTTCACAGATTCTTCACCACTCCAGTTCTTCAGAGTTTCAAGGAGACAGAGATGGTTTTGGCCTCAGAAAAATTATCGGGGACATATGAATCTTTCCAAATGAAACGTTTCTCAAATGTTAACTATGTTTCAACATTTCCCTTTTTTATTTTTTTTTATTTTAACCAAGCTTGTAAAAAAAA
>NC_056561.1:33489845-33514028 GCF_013358625.1 Macadamia integrifolia | reverse complement strand
AAAACCAGAGACACCAAACAGAAAATTCTATTTTTTTTGTTCGTGTAAATTTTCAGAAACTTTTTTTTTTAGACTACCAAACACAGCATAATTATTCTTGATCTAACCTTTTGGTAGAAGAAGAATGATTTTAGTACACACAAATCTTTCTACAATATCAAAATAGCGTTGTCATTTTGTTTGTGAACTCTAGAATACCACAAAATCTTGGAATCTAAGGCAGGCTTTAGATGTTACAGATCAACTAGAATACTACAAAATCTTGGCATTTGAGGCATGCCTTTAAGAAAAATCTTTCCTAAAATCAAGGATATTTTTTGTGTATTTATTTTTACGATTGATTTTATTTACCTATAAATAAGTGGTCCATACCATGGTTGGAGGATCCATTATATCAACAACATACATGTATCATCTATACACGATACTGATATGATATTGATACATATGAGAATTATAAAAATAGGATGTAAATGGACAGTCGAAATCCAAATCCGAATCCACATTTATATTCGTTCAGGGGTATCCGGATCTATTTAAATAATCAATTAATGATTTTGAGGGTTCTTGAAGTTTAAACATGTTCTAGAGAACAAGGAAAATAGTTAAAACAATCTAGAAAGCTGGATTAAGAGCAAATTATATTTATTTACACAAGTCAGAGAATAAATAGATAGTTGAAAATCCAAATTCGATCCACATCTGTATTCATTTAGGGGTATACATATCCGATCAAAAATATCTAGATCCAAACATTTCTGATCCATATCCGATCCCTTTACATCTATTGACACAAAAGTTATATTTGTTCTTTAATTTACTTATTGATCCGATACGAGCTGGTACCAACTAATCTGTAACAGAACCATATGGATATCAATGATCGCCCATACGTTGGCATTGGGGACTTGGGAGGTATGGTCAGAGGAATTGGAATTGGAACCGAATCAGGTCGTAGATTTTAGTGGAACCAAATCGGAATCCATTGGATCTAATTCCAATTTCAGTCAAATCACTCTAGTTTGAGATTGATAGGGTTCAAACTTGAAAGCATTCCAATTGACTCCAACTGACATGTGGATTCCACCTACTTAAAATATGCGGGAGATGCAATGGTGTCCAAGTTGATAGTAGATGGCCAACCAAACTTAGCGTTGATGACTAGATCTCATTTATTTCATAAAAATAAGAAAATGTTTGGAAGTCAAGAAAAAAAATGATAGATAAATATTTTCTTATTATTAATGTTATTATAACTTTTATCCTATTATGTTTTTATTTTCTTGACTTATAAAGAAAAGAAAATTATTATATTTTATTTTTGTTAGAAAGGTTTTATTTAGTGATAGATCAAACTTATGCTTTATGAATTAGAATATAACTCAATAAAAAAATATAGACTCGATGAGTTTCACATGACTTAGACAAATACATGAAGTAAATAACAACTCAAATTAACTTAAACTTGGTCGGATCATTTTTTAAAATTGGACGAGTCTTCGTGACACCTGACCAAGTTTTATGTTTTTTGTTTTTACTTGAATCGGGTGACTCGCATGATGACTCGTTCCCTTCTTTCAAGATTTGATTTTGATATGATTTTTTATCAGTTTTTTGTTATTGGTTTATAAATGGTCTATGATTAGATCTAGCTTTATTTCTATTGATTCCATAAAACCCAAACTTGAAACCAACCACTAAGGATTAATCCTAAATTACTATTATTAATTCTCATTTCTTAACTTTTTATATATTTTTTTTTCTATGAAAATAAATCTATTCAAATGAATGGGAAGGATTCCTGAATACCAAACATTGATTTTAGATCAAAGATAAAAAACGGACCAAACTATCATATGTGTCAAGGACAACAACGTTCTCCATGTCCCTCTCTCTCTCTCCCTATAATTTAAAATAACAAAATAATAATTATAAAACAAGGGGGAAATTGAGAAATATAACGTATCCATTCTCTTTCTTCGTTTTCATCTAACCCTTGAATATCCAACCCTAACTCTAATGTGGAAGACCAACTTAAAATTAAAATAGTTGCCTAGATTTTACAAAAATGTAATCAATAATTAGATATACTCAATATTAAAATAGGGTAATAGTTTTAATTTCTTAATATATGATGAGACACCCTAACATCTTACTCAAGTACACCTTGTTTGGTTACAAAAAAAAAAGTACACCTCTATTGGACATCGTTGACCAAGTTTGAACATTGACCCTTGGTGTGCCTGTGGGTCATGATCAAACTAGAATGTATCACTTTCGATGACCATGCCAATGGTAAATTTATGACACAGCAAGGTTCATCATCATCTAGTGGTTCAGTTTTAGTTTAAAAAATAAGATTATCTTTTTTACATTATTATAATTTATAATTAATGGATCATTTTTTCTATTGGGCTAATCTATTTGTCACTTTGGCTGTTACAACATAAGTTGTAACCTCTCTTTTATGTCCATCAATAGATAATTATTATTCTTGTCACTTTAAGGATTAAATTGTCATTTCACTTTTAGTGAATTGAATGAAAATTTATAAAAAGTTTGTATTTTATGGATATTAAGGTAAATCTACCATCATAAAAACAATAAAGGGAGTGTCGGCTACTCACTTTTCGCAGGTGGAGAAGAACTTCTTGTAATTTACACATTAAGACATGTTTCTTAATTATTTGTTTTTTTATACCATATAAATGACTTTATTTATAATTTAACTTCAATTTATTTTTAAATTAAACACATTCCTAATCTATAACAAATTACATGTAAATCAAATATTAGTTTTGCCTCTCCCAAACAGATTGGTTATTTCACAAGAATTGAAAATCATATCTCGTAATCACTTGATTTGGATTGGAATTAGTGGTCATAGATATTGATTTCTAAACATAAGAAACCATGACCTAGATTTCATTATTCCAAATAAAAATATTAGATGATAGCTCTAAATAAAATTATATAAATTAGGGTTAAAATTATAGTCGATTTGAATTGGGCTGGATTAGGCCTGGTTAAAGCATAATATTATGCTATCCAGCTTATCCCTATAATTAGCATTGCCGAGATCATTGGGATGGTTATATTCTTATGTGAAAAGTGGTATTGGGCTTGCAGTAGAATATGTGTAGATTGAATGAAGTAAATATTTTGAGAATCCTATTTAATAAGGAAAAGGGTACCAATCAATCATTTTTTTATTGCAATCTACATATAACACAAATCCATAATTGTTATGTGAGAGATCTAAATTCACCAATATCACTAATTTAAAATAGGTAAAGGGTTACAATCAATCCTCCTACCATACACATCCTTTCCTTGATATCAGACTTAAATATACTTTTTTTGAATTGGATTTGAATATTGGGAATTCTGAAAGACAAATCATGTGGATGATGCATGATCTTAGTAATAGGTTGAACTTTCGCAATATGAAATCAAACCCAACGATTCTCTTGTGTAACTATTGCTTTTCTCGATCTTCTTCAAAGAAAGTTCAATCTTTGGTTTTACTGCTACGATGAATTAAGCATATCATTGTTTTTTTGATGAAAGAGTTAAAACATAAAAGTGAATAAAGAAGAAGATTGGGATGGGATCTTGGGGTCGGATTTCCTAATATACCCTTGAACTAAATGGATGAATTTGGGGAAAGGAAATCAATCAATAGTGGTCAATTAATATTATGAAATTACGTCAATTACCCTCTATTAAAATTGAATTAAACTATGTACTAGGGTATCTAATGTCTGGTTAGAAATTTTGTTTGTAACCTGCTTGGTTACAAATAGATGAACCCTTTTCTATTTACAGTTAAAGGGTTCTGTCTTTATCGCAGATGTCATGGATCAGGGCACGATAAACTTCGTACAATAAAGAGAATATCGATGACCCATCATTGGTCAAGTCCGAATATTGACCATTTGTGTGCCTTTGGGTCATGGCCAAACTAGAATGTATTCCGTGGTTGACTATACTGGTAGCCCTAGTTGTATCATCGGATAAGTCTTGTGATACGTTGGCTTTATCACTGGATAAATCAAGTGACTCATCCATATCTCCCACATCATTTGTACATATCTTTAGAGTAAAATTACGAAACTATTTGATTTAGATTAGATTTTTCCTATTATTTCATGGAGACAATCACTCCATTATTTTTGTAAATTAGGAAACTATTTGATTTAGATTAGATTATTTAATGGAGACAATCACTCCATTATTTTGTATATATATCTTATTTTTTCGGTCAATGAGATATATCGGATTACTTTCCAAGCACAACTTAACATGATATCAGCCTAAGCTACGATCCTTTCCTCCTCTATGGAGAATCCCAACCTCACAGCTATTGCTGCAACTTCTAATCCTGTCTCACTATATTATCTTCACAACTCCAACCATCCTACCACTCCTCTTGTCACCCAGTTGTTCAACGGTGATAATTTTTTCACATGGAATCGTGCTATTACCATGGCTCTTCAAGCCAAGAACAAACTTGGGTTTGTTGATGGAACACTCAAACCACCCCCTGCCGACTCTCCTGATCTTCTTGCTTGGGGCCGCTGCAATTCTATAGTCACTTCATGGCTTATTCACTCCACCATTCCTTCAGTTGCTAATAGTATTCTCTAGACAACAATTTCCAGAGATGTTTGGACTGATCTCCATGCACGGTTCTCTCAGCAAAATGCCCCTCGCCTCTTTGAGATCAAACACTCCATCGCCAATCTTACACAAGGCATTGACTCCATCTCCACATATTATACTCCTGTGAAGGCTTTCTGCGATGAGTTGTCCTCCTATTGGTCTCCTCCATCTTGCATTTGTGGTGCCATTACCACACTAAATGCTCACGTTGACACTGATGCCTTAATGGATTTCCTCTAAGGCCTAAATGATTCATTCTTCGCTGTCCGCAGCCAAATACTCCTCGTGGATCTGGTCCCTCCTATGGCTAAGGCTTACTCTCTTCTTCTTCAAGAGGAGTGCCAACGTTAGTTACGGGGCTCTCGGCCAGTCCCACTCGAGCAAGCAACACACCACTTCTCGAACTGATTCTAAAGGCATGAATAAGCCTCATTATCATTGTAATTACTGTAATATGGATAGCCATTCTGATTCATGTTGTTTCAAACAACATGGGTATCCTCCAAATTGGACTCCTCGAAATGGTGATAACACTAAACAGAAACCACGACTTGGCCATGCCACTCCACGTTCTCCCTCTATTAACATGACATTGGCCACTGATTCTGCAGTTGCTCCTATTATTACTGCCAATCAACTTCAATAGCTACTTACTTTGCTCCCATCTAGTAACACACATCCACTGGCCAACGTCACAGGTACCGCCCTTCTTGCCATATCCCATTCCTCTGTATGGATTATTGATACCGGGGCTACGGATCATATGATCTCCAACCCCTTTTTTTTTTCCTCATCCACCGCATCCCCAAAACCCTCTACTATACACTTTCCCAATGGTTCTGTAGCTCCAATTACCCATATTGGGAATGTTTCATTATTTTCCCATTTCACTCTTTCCAATGTCTTACTTGTCCTTTCCTTTTAGTATAATCTCCTCTCTGTGAGTAGGCTTACTACTCAAACACGTTGTCTCGTTACCTTCTCTAAGGACTCTTGTTTTTTTTTAGGACCGGCAGACGAAGACGATTTTTGCGATGGGTAAAAGATATGGTAGTCTCTATTTCTTCGAATCCTCTCCTGCCTCGGCTCATGTCACCATCTCTCACTTGCAGTTCGATCTTTGGCATTGGAGTCTTGGTCACCCCTCTCTTTCTATTTTTCCCCACTTGAAATTTTTAGATGTTAATATTTCCCTTTCCAATAAGCACATTTGTACTGTCTACCCTCTAGCAAAACAGTCTTGTTTACCATTTCCTAATAGTAGTATTTCAATTGCACATTATTTTAATTTGATACATATGGATATTTGGGGCCCCTATCACACTCCCTCCTTACAAGGGCTCTTTACTTTCTGACTATTTGGATAATTTTTCACGTGCTACATGGGTGTATTTAATGAATTAGAAATCTGAAACCCAAACCATTTTACAAATTTATTTTCAAATGGTCAATACTCAGTTTCATGCTAAAATTCGACGGGTATGCTTCGATAATGGTCGTGAATTTTTTAATAAAGATACCCTCCCATTTTTCAAAAAATTAGGGGTGCTATAACAGTCCAATTGTGTCAAAACCCCACAACAAAATGGAATAGTTGTGCATAAACATTGCCACGTTCTCATTGTTGCCAGAGCCTTAAGCTTTCAAGCCAACTTACCTTTAGTCTTTTGGGGGGATTGTGTACTCACTACTTATTATTTAATTAACCGTTTGTCCACTAAAGTACTTCATGGCAAAACTCCACATGAAATTCTTTAAAAAAAAAAAGAAAAAGAAAAACCCTTCTCTCCAATCTCAAAGTGTTTGGCTAACTCTGTTTTGCTCGCCAACCAAACATAAAGCATAAGTTTGACCATGGGGCTCTTCCTGGCATTTTCCTTGGCTATCCCCATGGCCAAAAGGGATACAAGGTATATGATCTGACAACCAAGGTCAGTTATGTTTCTCGTGATGTTATATTTCATGAACATATTTTCCCATTCCATTTTCACTCTGACCCTTCCCCATTCCCCTCTTATGTTTTTCCCATTTCCATTCCAGATATTGATGTTACATTACCTATCCAACCCACCCATTCTCCTACCCCAACAACCATTCCAATCCTTGCAGCCACCCTTACCCCTGCGGCTTCTCCTCCCATAGTTTTTTCTCCTCCAATTACTACACAACCATCCCCTTCCCCAATTACTACATCGACCTCCTCTCTTCCCACTCTCAACTTCACCTGCCCCTCCCGCACTGTTAAACCACCAAGTTATCTCCAAGATTACTACATGTCTCTTGCCCAAGAAATTTGTCTTCAACTGTTGGTCAAAGTATGTCTCATCCTCTTTCTAAACATTTAAGTTATCATCATTTCTCCCCTCCCCATATGTCTTTTCTAACTGCCCTTACAGTTATCACTAAACCTACTACCTTCTCCGAGGCCATGAAACATCCTGAATGGCACAGCGCTATGCAAAGTGAGATTGGTACTCTCACCTCCAATAACACTTGGTCTTTGGTTTCATTACCATACAGAAAGAAAGCAATTGGCTCCAAATGGGTTTTAAAAATCAAATGGCGTGTAGATGGTACTGTGGAACGTTACAAAGCACACCTCGTGGCAAAAGGCTATACTCAACTCGAGGGCATTGATTATCATGAGACTTTTGCCCCAGTTTCTAAACTTGTTACCATTCAGGTACTTCTCACCATTGTTGTTGCCTCCAGATGGTCTATTCATCAGTTAGATGTCCATAATGCATTCTTGCATGGGGACCTTATGGAGGACGTATATATGACTCCTCCTCCTGGATATCGATGAAAGGGGGAGCTTGTTGTTTGCAAATTACAATGCTCCTTATATGGCCTAAAGCAGGCCTCCCGCAATTGGTTTGCCAAACTGTAGCTTTGGTTTAACTCAGTCACGGGCAGATCATTCACTTTTTATATTTCACTAGCAAAAAGCAACTGTCTTCATCCTTATCTATGTGGATGACGTCATCATCACTGGCTCTAATGATGCTTTAATACAGACTGTCAAAAGCCGAATCTGTACACAGTTTCATACCAAAGACATCGGTGCGCTCAAATTCTTTTTTGGCATCGAGGTTGCTCGATCCTGCCAAGGACTCTATCTTTGCCAAAGAAAGTATACTCTGGACATTCTCAATGATAGTGGTGTCATAGGAACTCAGTCGACCGACTTTCCAATGGAGCAACACCTCAAGCTCTCTTACTCGAATGGACCGGTTCTTAGTGATCCCTCTCCATATCGATGATTGATTGGGCTCCTAATTTATCTCACGGTCACTCGTCCTAATATCGTGTATACTGTGAATATTTTAAGTCAGTTTATACATACACCACGCCAACCACATATGGATGCTGCTCATGGCTTAATGCGTTATTTAAAAGGCACTCCAGGGCAAGGCATTCTTCTTCCTGCCAAGAATAGTATCAACTTGATAGGATACTGTGACTCCGATTGGGCAAGTTGTCCTATGACTAGACTCTCTACCACTGGCTATTGCATTTTCTTAGGCTCTAGTCCAATCTCATGGTAAACAAAAAAGCAACCTACAATATCACAATCTTCTGCTGAGGCAGAATACCGCACTATAGCAATTGCTACTTGTCAGATTACATGGCTCCCTTTTCTTCTACATGATCTTGGCATATCCTCACAACAACCCATTCCCTTGTACTGTGATAATCAGGCCACTCTTCATATTACTGCAAATCCGGTTTATCACGAATGCACCAAGCACACTGAAATAGACTGTCACGTCGTTCGTGAGAAGATACAACAAGGCCTTATTTGCATTGCCAAGATTCCTTTGGCAGATCAACTCGTTGATCTTTTTACTAAGTCACTTGGTCGAGCTTCATTCCATCATCTCAAGTCCAAGTTGGGCATTTAGGACCTTCATGCTCCACCTTAAGGGGGTGTTAGCTCTAGCTGTATCATCGGATAAGTCTTGTGATACGTTGGCTGTATCATTGGATAAATCAAGTGACTCATCCATGTCTCCCACATCATTTGTACATATCTTTAGAGTAAAATTAGAAAACTATTTGATTTAGATTAGATTTTTCTTATTATTTCATGGAGATGATCACTCCATTATTCTGTAAATTAGGAAACTATTTGATTTAAATTAGATTATTTCATGGAGACAATCGCTCCATTATTATATATATATATATATATATATCTTCCTTTTTGAGTCAATGAGATAAATCGGATTACTTTCCAAACACAACTTAACATATACTAATGATATAACACAACAATATTCATCATCTTCATTGTAATTTTATGTTTTGAGGTTTTATTTTTCTTGTGTAATGTGGTTACAACTTCTCACACAATGTATAGAGGGGGAAATCTCATTTTACAGCAAGAGGCACAGTAGATTGCAAATCTAACCTTGTTCCACTTATAAATAACCAACAGGATCCTAAGTTAGCATTTGAAATCATTTTCTAGCTCAATCTCCTCATTCATACTAATAAAAAGTTCCCTAGTCATTGGGTCCAGAGCTGCTTCTGATGGCATTTTAGAAAATATTGAGAAAGATGCTTTCTCAAAGCTCTATGGAACTAGAATATATGAGTGGGGTACTTTTGATGCTTCGAGATGGGATTTTGAGTTAGGATTTTTGCATCGAAAGCAAAAGACATTAGGGCATAGATGGGTAAATTATTCAACAAGATCCGCAGTTTGTTCTTGATAGGGTGGATATTTGCAAAACCCAAAACTGCTTTACTATTTGGTCAGCATATATGTGGGTATTTTATTTTATTTGTTTTGATAACAATATCTGGGTGTACATTTTCAAGAGGGCATCTTGTGAATCCAGTTATGCACTGGTTGCAGCTTCTCTTGATAGAACAAGTGCCAAGTTTGTGGTCTAAGGATTAACTTCTATCACACGCATTTTCCCTCGTTTCTATCATCCCCCTCCCCCTCCGCCTCCCCCCCCCCTTTTCCCTCTTGTGTGTGAGTAAAGTCTCCTTGAATAGTTTTATGTGATATAAATAACAAAATAATAATAATAATAATAATTTTTCAAGAGGGCAAAAGTATTTGTATCCACTGACCGAAGTGGTTACAACTTCTCACCTCCATGTCCAATGTGAGATGGGTTTATTGTCTTTCTTAATTGTTATCGTGGGAATTAAATCGTCATATCACTTGGAATGGACAGTAAGTAGATGCAAAAAAGCAAATGCCAGAAGAATCTGTATCATATTTTAGGGGTAGTAAAGTGGGGTTTCCTCACATTTTTCATTTCTACTCATCCAGCTGTAGTCGCGTTTTGGCTTCTTATCACTTTTGTGAGTCTATGACTGAATAGTGCAGTTGTAGGTTTTTAGGTCTGGTTTTCCAGTTTCCAAAATTGAATTCTGGCTTATTTTGCTCCGTAACCTACAGATTCCCTAGCCGGATAACCCTTTGACCTAAGGGATGAAGGGATGATTAGTCATTTGAGTCACTAAACCCTACTTTATACCAAATTACATTATTTACCCCTGTGTGAAGATTGAAGATCAATTTTATGAAAGGCAAATAAAATAAGGTTATAAAATATTAAAATGTATATGAACATAGGGTCGGGTCAGGCTCAACCCAAGGCCTCACCTATGCCCAACCTGAAGCTTGGACATCCTACCCTTAGCCAAGCCCATGGGCTAAAAATCCCAGCACAAGCCCTAACGGGATCAAAGTACGCTTCAGATAGGCTTGGGCTTGAAGGGCTCCTGGGGAACTAAAAAAACCCACCCTATCTTTATGGTCATGTAGAGCCCCTCACTAGCCCAACGTGTTGGTGCAGGGGCCAGGACCAAGAACCAAACCCTAGTCGCATGGGTACTATGCTAACACATAGGCTAATAGAGAGGTAGGTGGAGGCATTGACCACATGGAGATAGGATGGTCTTTTCACGCAGCGAATCTGGCTGAAGTTGACGGAGGGTGACACATGAATGGTCAGATCTGAGTCCCCTCTTCTTCTCCCTCCTTATTCCCGCTCTCTCATAGAATCAATCGCGATTGCAACCCAATTTCTATAGTTCAAGCTTCACGTTTTTTGACGAGTCTTCCAAGCTAATTTGTTGAGAAACCAGCAACTGACCTTACCAACGAGGGTTTAACGAGGGTTTCAAATTATGATCCGAGACAATCGAACCAAAGATAAACAAAAACTAGAAAATTTTGAAAAAATAAAAACAAAATTCAAACAATCTATCGAGTAACAGATAACAGAAGAGAAAAGGAAAATTCATGACTTTTATTAATTATTTTCCTTTCTCTGAAGGTGGGTTGAATTGATACTTAATGAGTGAGAAATTCAGAATGACAGATGAGGGAATTCCATACGAGAGAAGAGTAGAGCTGAACAAATGACTTTAAGATCATCTCTTCCAATAGACACGGCTCCAATAGACAGCGAACAATATGACAACCTGGTCCTATCTTCATAACGAAAAAAATAAAGTCAGAAAAAATCTACAGTAAAAATATAAATTACAAAAACACATAGAAAAAACTCTATTATGAGGTTCTAAGCCGTTAAAGAGAATACAGTTCCTAACACAACTAGGACCGACAACAGTCAGAATGCATTGCGATAATCTTCTCGGCCTGGTCTTCCTCTGCAATCAACTTCAAGTCTTTTGTTGCTTGTTTCAATATGCTAGTGCTATTGGTTTTGTCGATTCAGAATTCAAAGCAAAATATATTAGATTCTAAGATTCTGCACCAATGTTGGATGGGAGTAGTTCTCAAAACTCATAAACTCATAGGAGAGCTGAGTGAGAAAACTAGTCGGGAGTTAAGAGGAGTAGCAAGAAGTGAGAGTGAAGAAATTGAAGGAGAAATAGAAGATGGGTATGAAAGCTACAGAGATACAAGTACGTTACTATTTCCCGATACCACCCAAACCCTACAACAATAAAGAGAAGTAGCACTGTATCATCCGCGTGATATCCAAAGATTATTTTGATCCGAATCCAGATCATACAGCCTAGTTTCGAGACTCAGACGAGAGACAAAAGCTTGGGAAGCTGAGGCTCCGTTTGGTATCGTTTCTGTTCCAGAAACTCCGTTTCGTGTCAGAAACGGAAATTTCAGTTTCTGTGTTAAAACACCGTTTTTAAACGATTTAAGACTGTTTGGTGAATCTGTTTCTAGAACAGTTTCAGAACCAAGAAACGACATTTCTGCCGTTTGGTAATGCTTGTTTCAGAAACTTTTTTTTTTTTTTTTTCTTCTCTTCTAAGTCAATAATTACAAAAATAACATTAAAATACTATAAGCAAATAAATGTTTTTGGGACAATAAAATATTACACACCAATGAAAAAAACATGGTTTCCAAAGGATGAATAAAATACAGTATTAACAATGCCTTGTGCAAGTTAACTATTACATAATTCCCCAAATTTTCATTTTTTTTCCAAGTCTAAAGACTTGAATGCATGGAGGATGTCTTTCATCTTATTTGTTTGGTCCTCTAATCCTTTAAGTGTCCCTTCCAGATATCCTTTCATGTACTCGTTCGAACCGAAAAGTGGTCTGGATGATGTTGATGTTGAGCTTGAGCTTTCTGAACGTAATGTATGTTGTATGGTATCACTATGTGTTTCATCTTTCAACAATACAAACATACCACATCCACGGTTATCAGCCTATATCAAATAATAGATGTGATTAGGGTCGTTGAAATTTAACATCGAATTAAATAAAAATCATAAATTATCTATAGGTATAGGTCAATAGTAGAAATAAATTACCCCAGTTGAACTTGGGCAACATAGAAAATACTGTCCCTTGTTTGGACCTTTCATCGCAGTTCGTACTTTGCATTGACCTTTACCACATCTACATAGATGTAGTTGGTCCACCCACATAAAAAAATTACATGAATCTTCACACTTGAAAAATTCTCTTCCAATATTTTTACCCGACTTGGTTGTATATTTCCCACAACTCTTCCCACAAATTTCACAAGTTGCTATCATGAGTGGGGGCATAGAAGACGTCATCTGTAACAGAAATTTATTTATCAAAAAAATTAATATAGCATCCAAATATATGACATTCATAATAATATATCAACTTGTACCACATATATAAATGTACCATAAAACAAGTACTACGTGGGTTGAAACATCAATTTAGGTTTTCAGTTTTGACAAAATAGTTATCGGTTTTAGTTTTCAACTAGTTCTGGCATCCTTTGCTGTCTAGCCATTGCATTTGTAATTCTTAGCCTAGTGGCATTCATCTCTTTTGCCCGATTTCGTTGACTTGATTGTATTGTAGAATGATCAACGAAATCTTCATGTGGCGGATTCAAGTCATCTTCTGCAACTTTTAAATCATCGTTCATCCCCACGAATTCTGCGTCAGCAATATGCTCTTCTCGAATATAGTTGTGTAGCCCACAACATGCCAGTACAATTGATGCCTGAGTTTCCACTGGGAACTGATGCATTAGCCTTAAAATTTTAAATTTGTTCTTCAATACCCCAAATGTGCGTTCAATAACATTCCGAAGTGATGAATGTCTATAATTGAACAACTCTTTCGCTGTTCTTGGGGATTTTCTACGCCCTTTATAGTCCGGTAGATGGTATCTCTCACCCCGAAATGGTGTCAAAAATCCAGATTGGCTAGCATACCCAGAGTCGACAACATAATACTTTCCTACAGACAAAAATTAATATATATTATTATGTATACACTCAAATGAAAAATCTAATATATTAGTATAAAGTTAATACCTGGAGGTGGATGAGGAAAACGCAATCGAGGATCACTTCTTGCCTGTTCAAGTACTCGACAATCGTTTGCACTACCTTCCCATCCCGCATACACATATGTGAATCGCATATCAAATGAACATGCACACATCACATTTTGAGTTGTGATCCCCTTCTGATTCCTATATCGAATTTGATCCTCTCTTGGAACTACCGCATGGATGTGTGTACCATCAATGGCGCCAATACAATGCTAACATATATTGACAATTAAATGGCCAGTACATATAAGAATATAAACATTCATATATTTAATTACAGACATGTATCATATTAACATATTTACCTTGAAAAAAGGGTAGTATTTCGGGTTCTGTGCAATCTCTATCGGTATCATATTGACGTCTGGCGGTCTGATTTTCTCCTTAGCCAGGCGTTGCATTGCAATCAAGACAACATTGAATGTCCGACTAACTGTTTCTCCTGAGTGGTTGAAATGATTTTGGGTGTCCCTATTACTTGAACCCTTCCCAACAATCCATAGGAACATTCCAAGCTGTTCATCCACTCGGATGTTGGTCGTATCTTTCAACCACCCCCTATGTCTAACATAGTCACATAGGTTAAGGAATATATGACGTTCCATCCTAAACTCTTCATAGCATCTATTGCCATGCCCATTCAATACCTCATGCATCATGACAGCACCTGGAAATACACTATCCCGACATGGTTCTCGAATATATACAGCCTCACTCAGTAATTCCATTCCCATGTGAATGATCATATCTTCTTCATCACTTGAAGTTTCACATAATGCATTTGACATAATTGCAATAAATAAACAATTACTACACAATTGGAAACAAATATCTGTTAAACATAACAAGCTGACACATCGTCTCAACCCAAACAACATGTTCAACATTACACACATCAATAATAGGAAAAAAACACAAAAGAAATAAAAGTCAAGTCATGCAATGTATCTCCAAAAGTAAAATTACACATCACCCAAAAGTAGAGTCCCGAATCCAAAATTATCAAAAGTAGCATTCAAACACAACATCAACTACTCCAACGCATCTAAAAGCCAAATCCTCTTCGCAGGCTCTGCACAGACAAACAACTCCCTCCAACTAGGATCAGTACACATACGACTGGTGGCCTTCAAATATATCTCCTTTGATATATCCGGTATGGAGGATATCACCGCCTCACATGCACTCACACTGAAATCTCGAGGACAAGATGCACCTACTCCACCACGAACAGGAGATGTAACAGAAGTACTGGATGCTTTATCAATTTTAATAGATAAATACTTCCCATACAAATCCTTCACGTGGCTATCTCTCTTATTGGCGCTCTTTTTTCTTCGTCCCGTAGGTGTCCTATCAAGACTTCGTTTTGTGGTGGTCTGAGTTGGAGTATGAGTATCCTCATGAAAGGGGTCAGACATGCTTATATGCACCGGGGTACTGGGGGAGTGAGAGACTTGCTCAATATCAACTGTATTAATATCTTCGATGCCATCCAAATCTTGAGCACTATCAACCCCTAAGTTACCTCTAGCATATGCATCCCCAAATACCATGCTCAACTCTGACCAATTGTTTAGTCCATACTTCTTGTACTTCAACCAACCTGGATTTGCCTGCATAAGCAGTAATTGTATCACTTAGATGTACTACTCATTGTAATCTAATTTTTAAATAATTGAACTAGCTACTGAAATCTATTGTACCTGTATTGCCCTATCCCATACACCCTCATCATCAACTGTGACTGCTTTTGTCATTGAGTTCCACCCAAATCCAGTTGTGTCAAGCAGTCTCTTGAATTGTTGATACTCGTGTTTCAACTTGTTCATCTTATTGTGTAACTGTTCTCTCCCAACTGGACGATTTAAAGCCTGTTGAAATTGCTTTGTAATGTTCTCCCATCCAGTTTTGTTAAATGAATTACCGGATTTGTGACCATTTATTACAGCTTCTTTCATTGCTTCAATGAAAACAGTGGTCTCAAATTCTGACCACTTAATGGCAGGGATGCTACTTCCAGACATAATAGCTATACATTATAAGTTAGTGTAAAAGTTAGCATACTGAGATAAAATAATATCCTTTGAGGCTACCAAAATTTATGGTAAAACATAACAACCAAACACAAAATGAAATCTAGACCGAGTGTATCCAATGCATAATAGTCATGACGAAACAGAAACATAAAGCAAAAAAATAATACTTTCAACCCAAAGAATTTCCATTAGTCAGTAAAAGAATATGTGTATCAGTTTGCAATGAAGTGAAAATTCTAGTTATGGAACAACTCAATATCATGAACTCAATAAGCCCAACATAACCCACTGACCCAAAACTAATATCAAAGGGAAATGACCTGTGAAATGAAAGTGATTTTAAGTTAACAACAAAAGACATCACATAACAGTATAAAATCGATATATTGGTGGCATATCAGGTCATTCCAACATTGTTTCCTCTGAGTCATGCTTTTGTCTAAAGGAAATACCATGTTATCAAAACGAGAATGGGATAATTTTGGAAAGAATTTAGGGAAGAGAGGCTTTTATGGAAATAACCAAGATTTGTCCTTGCATGCAAATACCAGAAGTTGTTTATCTTCAACCTGTCCTTGCATCACAAGCAGATTTGATTTCGATTGAGAGAACTCTCTCAAGAGAGCACCAATCAAACTTAAACTTTAGGACCAGATTGCTAATCCACATCCCTTTGAAACCCAACAATCAATTACTTGAAGCAGCAGCTTGAAAATTAAAATGATTTTACTGAAATCAGAGGAGATGTTAACTTCAAAACCAGATTTGATTTCAGATCGAAATTTCACAACAGAGAGGGGCTTTTCGGGAATGATATTCTAGGGTCTGAAGTGCCCAATGAAGGGAAACTTATGCCCAAAGTCTCAGGTTGAGTGGATTTGTCACCAGAGAGTTCGAACACAATACCTGGGGCTGCCTGTGCCAGCCCAGAAAGAATATTGCAAAGAAAATAAAGAATATTGCAAAGAAAATGCGAAGGAACTCAAATGGACAGGAGGAAAAAAGAAGAAGGAAGAGATGGAAGAAAAGAACTAAGGAACAGCCAAAGAGAATAAAGAAATGAGTTGTGGAGGAGATTACACGAAGGAAAAACACTTGAAAGAAGAAATTTCAGTCAGGGAAGAAGGATCACAAACTGAATCAGTCTTTAACTCTGACAGCAGCCATCATTAAACTCAGCTTAAAGTTCATTCCATTCATCCAAATCTCCATATTTGATGGATACAAGCATATATGGACTTAAGCTGAAAAGGTCCTAACCATAATCTGCAAACAGAATTTGGACTTGACTCAACTTCCTACTCCTATGATAGCTAACAAGAAGGATAAAATAATAAAAAAAGGAAAATACTAATGTAACCCCAATAATTAAGTAAACCTCTAACTATTCCTTGTGGATTGAAAACCAGGTTTGGACTTGGTTCTTCTTGGTCTGGGTCTCCAGATCGGGTCGAGCCGGTCTAATCATGGAAGTGCAACTGCATCACCTCTTTCCTTTGGATGTTGACCTTATTTTTTGGTATTTCAGAGGATATTTGTAAATTTAGAAAATGGGATGATGATGGTTAGATACTTCAACTATTATTTTTTTCCCATCATTTTGCTTAGTTGATTAGTTGAATTCATTACTTCAAATACTGTATCATTTCTGCACTCTTTCATGTCTTGTCTTACTCTTCTAGATGGCTTAACTACGTTACTTCAGAAATCTAAGCTGTTTTTCCCAAGTATATCCTCCTCACCTTTTTGTATGTAATTAATTTTTATCAGATTCCCTGTTTGTTTTCCTTTGTGAGAAACAATTTCCCAACTCCGTTTAATTTCTCAAGTATTATTTCTCCAAGTTCCAAACATGGTGTTGCATTATGTTCCCAAGGTTATATCCATTATTTGCCAAATTCAATATAGTTTCTGAAATCCCATGTTACAAGGTGTTCCAATGTTCCCTTTTTGGGTATTCTTTTATGAGAATCGTTTTTCCAATTGCTCAAGTTTCAGATGCTTCTTTTTTATTCCCATACTTCAAATCTTTCATGCCATGTTTTAGTAACTGGAAGCTAACAGCATAAGTCCTATTTTTAAACTGGTTTATTTTTCTAGTGTAAATTTTTTTCTTCAATCTCCTTTTCTTGCTAGAATTTTCTATTTTAAAAAGTTATTTTAGAATTTAATTTTTTTTAGTTTCCAATCTAGATTTCTTTTAGCGTTTCTCTCTTCCTTTGCAAATAATGATATGTCCCTAGAGGTTTTCAAACTAATTTTGAAATCTCTTGACAATGCTTTCGAGTCAAATTCTTATTTTCATCCTTCAGCTACTTCTTTCACTATCCTCTATTACTCCATCTTTTGTGCACTAGAAACCTTTCTAAGTTCAGTACCAGTCTGAAGACCCAAGTTCTGTAAGTTTTAAATTCTCATAGTCATAGTCTGATGTTATTCTGACTGCCCTTGTCCAACCCTCTTTAAACAATGCCATGGGAAACATCCAAATGACGGAAAAACCCTTGTTTCAATTGTACCTTTGAGCCCACCCTTTGGGGAAGTAGAATTTATAATCAACGAGTTAGCATAAATAAATCAATACAAGTGGGACAACCCAACTTGTACAAGTATAGGGATGATGAAGATCCTAGAGGAATATGTTGTAGGACTACAGGAGGAGAAAGTTGAAAGTAGGGTTGGGTTTAAATGGAATATGTAACCTGCTGTCAATTAAAAGAAAAGTGGTTTTAACATGCTGTCAATTAAAAGGAAAGTGGTTCTGATGTAGTCTGTATGCATTCCAATAACTCAAAAAGGCAAGAAACATGAAATGAACTGTGTCAAGAAGAAATTGAGGTTATGTCCGATTAGTGATAAAAGGTGGTTTGATAGAGGGAAATAGAATTGAGGGGCAATAATGAGAGGGGCTTTGGACGGTTGATAGGGTTTTGGGGAGGTGGTCTTTGACAGCTGTGAAATGATTAGAGATTGGGATTTGGGAGAATAGAAAATTAGTTCTAGTTATTTGGGGGAGAATTTCTCGATAGAACTAACAAAAAACAGAGGAAATTATGTATTAAAAAAGAAAGGAAAAAACATCACTAGAATGAAGAGATTACCTGCATACAATTACTCATTAAATAGTTTGAATGGCTTGTATTTGAGTTTTGAATTTGCTAGTATTGACGTAGGAAATAGATTTTCTTGCATTAGCACATGGTTCAAACACCATGGTTTGCATGAATATGTGAACCAGCTTATCAAAGTTCAGGAGCACACTAAGGAACTGAAGCTTTAACATAGATGTCTTTAGAAAGAGAAAATTGAATGTTGAAGGAAGATAATACACTGATATGCCTTTTGGACTGTTCATCAATCGTTTCTGGATTGACATTGCTCAGTTTGCTTCACATGTCAAGCTTCTTTTGCAATCACTTGTCTAATTAAATTTCAATTTCTCTTTGATAGGTTCTGCCTGGATGGCACTCTCTCGCCCTTTTATTGACTACTGCATATGGGGATGGGACAACCTTCCTCGCACTGTTCTCATGTACTACACAAATTTCATCTCCTCCCCTGAAGGTTACTTCCATACTGTCATCTGTAATGCTCAGGAGTTCCGAAATACTACTGTCAACAGCGACCTGCATTTCATATCATGGGATAACCCTCCCAAGCAACATCCCCACCACCTTACCCTCAATGACATGACAAGGATGATCGACAGCAATGCTCCATTTGCGAGGAAGTTCCACAGAGATGATCCAGTTCTAGACAAAGTAGATGCTGAGCTTTTGTTTCGAGGGCCCGGCATGCTTGTTCCAGGTGGGTGGTGCATTGGGAGCAGGAAAAACGGTACAGACCCATGCTTGGTGGTGGGTAATACCACGATCCTTAGGCCAGGTCCAGGTGCAAAAAGGCTTGAAAAACTATTTCTCTCTCTCTTATCAAATGAAAATTTCCGACCTAGACAGTGCAAGTGATAAAATAGTGCTTAAGGAGATGGCAGGGCAGCTTCTGCTGACAGGCAAACAGGTACATCTGGGTGATGTATCCTACCATGAGCAGGTTAAGAGTATTTTCATCTGGAAGACAGTGATGGTTGTCTCTACTAGATCTCACAGGCTCTTCTTGGATAGGCAGAAATGGGTCAGATTTGGTGGAAGCAGGAAGGAGTGTAAAGCCACATAGTCAGCAGCTGTTATAATAGGATATACACAATCAACTGGAAAATCTGTTCAGGTTATACTGGTTGGATATCTAGAAATAGGTCTCATCTTCCACACTCCCAAGAATATATGAATGCCTAATCCAAAAGCAAAATCAAAATTATGTGTTGTTGCTGCTTGCAGATTGTCATGATCCACTGGTGAAGGGATTATGATGAGGGGAAAGAACAAGGAAATTGAAAAGCGCTGCTTATATATTCAACCTTATTTTTTTTTGACTAGTATATATATATTCATTTGTTTTTTTGGAATGTGGAAAGTATATTATATTTTTTAACCCCCACCTCTTTCCTCTCCCCAAAAGGTGAAGGTGCAATTTGATTGGGTGTTGGTAAGGGTGTCAATCAGCTCGGTTCGATTTTGGTTCGGTTCCTAGCGATGATAAGGTGGACCAAAACCAAAACGAGAACTGACTCGGTTCCGTTTTTAGATACTCAAGCCGATTCAATTTGGCTCGGTTCGGTTCCAATTCGGATATGCAGTTTTAATTCGATTTTTTATCTCGGTTTTAATTCGGTTATGAAAACGGATCCACTTTTGGATCATGACTGTGATGGACTAAAGGCTACAATGGGCTCAAATTATGGGCCTTGTGGCCATTGCTAACTCCAAATTTGTTTTAACATGTAAATATGTGATGATAAATTGCAAAAAACATTTGCCATTTAAAAAATCTCTTTTAATGATACTAGGGTTTTTACAATTTTTTTGGTTTTAAGAGCAATTTGATTTGGTTTTAGTGCGAACTGATGGTTCTTACACCCTAAACCGAAATCGAGCCGAACTGAGGAGCACTCACATACTCAAACCAAATTTGAACCAAATTAATTCGGTTTGGTTTAGTTAATTTAGCTCGGTTTTGGATTTGTTATTCGGTTTCAATTTGAAATTGACATCCTCTAAATCGAGAAATATATTCACATACTCAAACTGAATTTGAATAGAATTAATTCGGTTTGGTTCAGTTAATTTGGCTCGATTTTGGATTTAGTATCCGGTTTTGGTTTGAAATTGACACCCTTAGGTGTTGGTTGGGGGGAGGTTCCTTTTTTAATTTTAAATAATCAAGTTTGATTAATTGTAATGGAAGATTATATTACCTTTTTTTTTTTTTTGCCCTGTTTGTTTGCTTTTGATCTTAGAATGTGCAGTCTAGAAGAAAAATATATAAATATTTTTTTATCTCCTTTATCTTATAAATTTTTTGGGGGAGAAAATTTCCTAGGCGGCCGTTAGCATGGGAAGGAATCTGCATGTTACCACCAATTAGTGGCCTGCAAAAAGATCCCATCAATATGGATCCCATATTTTAAAAAAATAGGTAAGATCAAATAAAATAAATTAGCTACATGGGTTGAATTAAATTGGGGAACAATTTTCTTTTCTTTGGGCCCTTTCCCTTGTCAAGTCTTCCCGAGAAGGAGGAGGTAGTGGTTTTGAGGGAGCCAGAAGTGGTTTTATTTTATTCTAATTTTTTTTATCCATCTCTCTAACCAAACATAGTCTTAATTTTCTCTCATTTTCTTTTTGTTGGACTTGCCTATGAGGAAGGATTGCTTTTATTGAGAGAAAGTTCTAAAGCTTAGAGTGGATGGATAGACTCTGGAGGATGAAAAAAAGGACCTTTTAAAGTCTTGTGGTTTCACTATCTCCTGTTTTATTTTCCCTTTTCTAATGTGACAAAACCCTCTAAAAATCAATGGACTTTGTAGCCTTTTGGAAAGTTGCTGTCCTCAATTATTAACCATCAAGGTCTTCTTTTGCAGAGCTGAGATGAGAGAATGGTCTCTTTCTCTTTCTCTCTCTAGGAGTTTGTAACCTCTCCCCTCACTTTACCCTTTCACAGGCATCTTCCTAAAAAAGCAGACCAAATGAAGACATTTTCCAGAAAAAGCAGACCAAATGAGTAGTACGAACTATGATTGGAAACATTTTCCCTTTCCCCACACCTTTGGTTACTGTATTTTCTTTTATTTTCCCTACCCTTTAAGTAAGGAATATGCAATGATATATATACAATTAGAACCTGCAAATTTAGTGCTCATAGGGTGGAGAGGAGTGGAACACACCAGAATCCCATATAGGCTATGAAAGAGAATCCAACTACCTACCTGCCTACTAGTGATAGCCAGCTAGCTAGGGACTACTAGTTTTCGAATGATCTTAACCTCTATTCAATGATTGAAATATTTCTCAGAACACCACCATATATCCTAATGATTAGCGCAGGAATGCAGGTGTGCGTATTTACTCATCTATGGGTATGGGTTGCTCAGATGGTTAGAGTGAATTGGAGATTATGTGAATAGACGTACGGTCTCAGCTTTGATTCTCCATATGTGAATCTGCGATTTAAGTGGAGACCGTGACAGTGGGTTGCTGCAGTAGTTTCCCCGATGATTAGTCTAAGTGCATGTAAGTTGGCCCGGACACCTTGATTAACAAAAAAAAAGAAAAGGAAAAAAAAAAGAGAATGTGCGTATAGTGAAACTTTAAGATCGAAGAGAATAAGAACATGTCTTTGTGTAGTCAGTCTAATTACCTTGGTTATATATTGCTACTTATTTCATATATAGAGAGCGCCAACATAGCCAACCTAAACAACTGAAATGTACAAAGGACCTTCTCAATTGATCTACATAGTTCATATATCATATGTATGAACCAGTTTGTATTTGTAGTGATCAAAGAGTGATGAGTAGATAGATATTATGGGGTACAGGCTACAGTTAACCATGTTAATATGTGAAGTGTCATGGGGTTTATTAGTGATTGAGCCTTATTATGGGAGATGTTCATTTGTTCTTATTTTAGGATTGGTTCTTGTTTCTTGTCTTATATGAAGATAGCAATGCCCATTGATTGCTACTACTCACAAGTTCTGTAGAGAAAAGAGTAAACAAGACTGACAAAGGAAAGAAGATTGTGAGATGAATTTTCAACAAGTGATATAGATCTAGGTATAGTTCATAATTCAATATCTTATTTTATTATTATAATTGTATTAATTAATTCGTCATATTGATCCTACAAATTCAAACCTCTAGCTCTCTATTACGACCCATGAAAAATAGCACAGAGCAGTGGAGATTACATGTGGGTTGTCCAACTCTCTGTTATGACACATGAAGAATAGCACAGAGTAATGCGGGTTATATGTGAGAAAAATTTGGACAATTCCATAATAATACATAAGAAATTTGGTCCTAGGTTGGTGAATACCGAAATTTAAGTGGTGTCAAATGGCTGGTTCAGTCTGGTTTGATCACTTTTTTTAATGTTTCCTAATTCATCAATTCAGTCTTCTACCAAAAAAAAAAAAGTTATCAATTCAGTTTAGTTCGGGCTGATAAAGATTTCAGTTCACAAAATATCAATGTGATTAGCCATCGATTTTTTTATTAGTCCTTTATAGACATGGGATGCTAGTCTCGATTTTTCCTATATAAAAAGAGAAAAAATAAGCCTGAAAGACAGCATGATCCGTATGCACATACACAAATGGGGACAAATAACTACCCCGCCCTTATAAAAGGAAGAAATCCATGCATTAAAATGACCATCCTACCCCATGGTTGATTCCTGTACATGCATTGTCATTAGTCAACATGCTGACACAGAAACCATGCAATCAGGCAGTGACCCTCTCCCTTTCTTTTTTTTATCAATTTCTTTCCATTTTACTTCAAACACTTGGTTTGCTTTAGATAGATTCTGATCTCAATACCGTGCACTAAAACCCTTGTTTGTTCATACTGTCATACCACAACAGAGTCAAAGTCAGAGAATCTCTTCACTGGGTTCAAGTATTTTTGTTCATATTTGTCCATATTGAAGGAGAATTACAACTTGCAAATCTGTCTCTATATGTTCCCAGTCCAGCAGGTGGGCCAAGTTCCATTGAAAGTAAAACGACAAAATATACTATTTCAAAGCACGCCAGACCTCTCAAGTCCCAACTCCCAACCCTCATTTTGCATGATCATTTTATGGAAAATGGCAGTGGTTGCAGGTAAGCTTTTCACACTTTTCACATTTTCAGTTCCATGATTGAAGTAAAGTAAATAATTTGATGGACCCAGTGGCTGTAACTAATTACTTATCTTTGGTAATATCCCACACCTGCTAATGATATCCCAATTCTGACATTCTTGACTGAACCCTATACCTGCATGAACCTGCAGCTGCAAGCTTGCAATACTTAATTTGAATAGAACCCACAAAAGGGTATTACTGAAAATGATGGATTGACACTACAAAAAACTGTACACTCAACCCTGTTTTGATTGCTTCCATTACTAGCTAATTTTTCTGAAGTTAGTGTCAAAAGCACAGAATACAAACCAAATTTCTTATCAATAAAAGATGCACAGACCTTGGTTTCTGCTCATGACAAGATTGTTTAACAAGGTTGATATAAGCATAACTAATTGATCAAATTGAATCCAACCCCTTTTCTATTGAACCCAGAAAC
>NC_056561.1:33489358-33489724 GCF_013358625.1 Macadamia integrifolia | reverse complement strand
TTTCTTTTGGTAAGATAGTTGCATCTTGCATGTTTGAGGTTTATGCATGCATGCTGCATGATGTAATAGGGAGGCTTATTTGTGATAAGCATATTAAATGGTAATGATATTGCACGTATATTACTGATATGCCTAATTAACCTACAAAAAAGGTTATGGGCAAGAGATCGTTACCTGATCATGTGGCCCTTGCACTTGCATGAGGTCAACGAGAATGTGTACAAGGGAATTACATGTTTGGGATTCTTTATTTCAGACGAGGTAGACCAATAATTTTGTGTGCCCCTGTGTTTGGGTGTAGGGGCCACACAACCTAGTAACTTTTTTTTTATTTTTTATTAGTTATTTAAGAAGAAGTTTAATCAA